>NC_056739.1:831274611-831472111 GCF_019279795.1 Protopterus annectens
TACCTGTTATAGCTGTTGAGAAAATCATTGTTAATACTACCTGACAAATTCTACACATACTCCTAGATGCCATGCTTGCAGACAAGTATATGAGTGAACTGTGTCGTAACTACAGTCTATACCTCTTACCTGTTATAGCTGTTGAGAAAATCATTGTTAACAGTACCTGACAAATTCTACACATACCCCCAGATGCCATGCTTCTAGACAAGTATATGAGTGAACTGTGTTGTAACTAAGTCTACACCTCTTACCTGTTATAGCTGTTGGGAAAATCATTGTTAACATTTCCTGACAAATTCTACACATACTCCCTGATGCCATGTTGATATTATACACATATCTAACAGTCCATTATTGCACACATTCTGGTCAAGGCTTGACAGGATGCAGGTGTTAATGTGACATATTTTGGAATAGCTGTCATACACTTTGGGTGAGATGCTACAATGATAGGTTTGTTTCCATATACATTCTCTTTTTATGTCCAGGTCTGACTATCCATTATATGTCAGTATAAGCTGCCTACATTTCTTGGATCATCACACATACTTGTCAGGGGAACAGGTTACCGGGCAGCAGATTTGGGCCCATTATCTGGACATGCTGGACAGATCAGAACAGTTGAGGGGTATGACTATGCATACGGCTTACTACTTGAACATTCTGCCACAGTCTGTACAGTTGATGGTTATGATTATGCTTACAGTGTACTATCTGAACATTCTAGCAAAGTCTGTACAGTTGTTGGGTCTAATTAAGCATACAGCTTTCTATCTGAACATTCTCGTAAACTCTGTACAGTTATGGGGTATGATTATGTATACAACTTACTACCACTCCCAGGATTTAAGCCGCTGCTGTGTGTGGTAAAAACATTACAGCTGACATCACAGTACACTATGCTCTCAGAGAACTGGTGTAAAGCATACCAGTGGTTTCTAAGTCTCCCTCAGTTGTTCTATATGACTGACCTCTTGGGACTTCCAACATTGTTATATTGAAATTCCTACACATTTTAACTGCGTTCAACAGTGTGGGTAAGACTGCTTAACACATTATTGTAATAAAGTGTTAATACAACAGTACTATTTATAGAATCCAACACTACAACAACATATGACAGCAGAATGTACGCAAGCACTCCAAGGGTTATAATTTTAATCATTAGATATTACACCTTTTTTCCATGCAACCTATATGACAGCCTTCCTGCCATATTGTCTGGTTTATTCAGTACATCTCATACACAATACATTTTTATACTGGTACAACACTTTCTAGTACTGTTATATTTATTTGTTATGACAGAACATGCAAGAATATTACTAATCTGCCTTGCGATGCAGCCTTTGCTGCCTAGTAGCATGAGCTTTCTGGTTCGCAGCCTGCTCATCTGCAGCTGTCAGAGAAATACAGTGATATTTATCCATTACCTATCCATAGTATACACAAGCTAGGCAAGCATTATCTACGTAGTAGAATGAGTACTTAGTGCTGGGGCTTCAGCCATCTGCCTGGATTCTTGGATCCACTGGTCCAAGAGATAACCCTTCCTCTGCTTCAGGTCAGCATGGTGATGCCTGACCTGCTCGGCAGTCCTGGGGATACTTGTGGCACTAGTGAGGTCACAGGTGAGACTGTCCCAGGCCTCCACTTTATACTGAGAGCCCTGGTACTGGGCCAGCAGTAGTCTCTCCTCATGGTGTTTTACCAGGAGCCATACCATGAATCTGGATTCCTGGGTGCCCCAGCGCTGCACTCTAAATCGAGTGCCTTCCCCAGCTCCCACCATTCTGCCTACAGTAGGGAGCTGTAACCAGTTATGGGAATTATTGGCATCTGTGGGGTTTAAATACACCCGATTTCCTGAACTTTTCCATGATTGGACAGTTTTGAAAAGGCTAAGCTATGGGCACACCTGCTTACTTAATGTTGGCATTGCTTAAAGGGTTATACCACTGGGCAGATTGAGTTAGCTGGCCTACACATTGCTTACACCATGTAAGCTGACCTGTGCAATGCTTAGCATTGCTTAATACCTAATTAGCATTATATTTTCCTTTTGATATTGATTTATTATTTGTTACATGTTATATCTGTGTCTGGTATCTGTGATTCATGTGTACATATACCGTATGTGGTCCTGGGGAGATCAACACTTTATTACAATAACGCTTCACATCTGGCCTTACTCCAGTACTCCAGTTCACATATTTATGTTATGTAGCAGGTTATACAACATCACACTGTACATAGATTCATTTCACATATTCAGTTTGGTTTTCCTATGGTGAGGATTTGTTTGTTGAAACCTCAATCTTATGTACTAATGTGATGGCTTAGTGGTTAACTACTTTGATTGTAGTGTATAGGGTTCTAGGTTCGAGCTTTGCAGAGGCTGTTTATTTGTTGCATAGCTAAACATGGGCGGTTGAATACAGAGTGATTAAGGCACTTTTTAAAGCAGTTGTAAGCAGGTGTGCGCGTGTTTGTGCGGACCTAAGCACTGCTAACTTCCAGTTACAGTTTCTTATACTCAGTAAGCTTCCAGATTGCTTTATCTGTGTAGACAGTGCTTACCCCCTCGTAAACGCAATCAAACACGCTTACTAGTGCTTACATATGCTTACTACTGCTTAGGTGTGCTTAGATCTGCTTACTAGTGCCTTATTCGTTATGACACTGATACTTCACAAGTGCATTTCCTGCAGTACTCTAGTTCATAAATATATGTTATTTAGTGGGTTTTGCAACATCAATATTGTTTATAACGTGCTTTGCCATGTAAAATAGACTGTGCTGCAGTGGAACTTGAACCGGGAATGCCTGCTCATTAGGCAAATGCTCTGCCCACTACACTATTGCTGTGCTGCTTCATTTGGATATATCTTCCTTGTTATCCTCTTCAGCCTTTTAAGCTGCTTTAACCATAGCTAAGTGATGGGCACAACTGCGCACCTACGGTTAACTTTAATCGCATTTTAAAAAAAATAAAAGGGTTTCTTCATTTACTTTTTCTGTACTGTTGCTATTGTACACATGGGGAACTGCTGGTGGGGATCTGCAGACACCTATGAGCGATCTTGCTCATTTCTTCCCACTTTCTGCTGTTCTACATTGCAGGGGCGTGTTTATTCTGAGAGCTCTGCTCTCAGACATGCCCCCTGCACTCGTACATTCTCCATGTAAGCCTAGGAGCTCGGGCAGCGCGCCTTCATTGATATGCATGGTGCGCTGCCGTCCTGCTCTAAAATGGGTGCTTCCATGCAGGACTAAGCTAGTCCTGCACAGAAGATTGGTGAATCCGGGGGTGAGTTTGCAGTAGGTAAGAAAGTGAGCACATAGAATGGCTCTAGTACTGCCTAACTGTTCCTTCTGTCTATTGTTTTATTCTTAGAATAAATCAGAGGCTCAAAATAGTGTGGTATAAATACTGGAAATATAAGGCAAGCTGATTTCTACTTAATAAACTTGTCATGTTTATTTTCTATAATCAATTAAAAAGCCTTAATTCGGCAGCAGATTTTATGCACAACTTTAAAATATAAGGTTGTCTGGCACACTTCACTTTACCAGTTCAGAAATGATTAAACATGCCATAGCTCCATAAAGAGAATATTTTTGGTGCACAATAATCATTTATATTCAGATTCATTAAATATACCCTGTCTGAAAAATATTAATTTACAATAGACCTTACAATTTAGGGGAAATGTTAAAAGGACATTTTCCAACACTGGTTATTTAAGGCTTCCTGTGGCAAGTAATCAGGATACATTTGCAGTCTGTTTCCCTATTTAATAAGTTATGTGCTTAAACATTTGGTCAATAAGGAAAGATATTTTAATAATTTTGTTAACTACATAACTCTGTATACAGCCTATTAAACCACCTATATTTGTGAAGCATAAGTAAGAAAAGCAGAAAGGAATTCTAATCTTAAAATCATAAAAGACTTGAGAATAATTAAAAATAAAATTGTGAGGCAATATATTCAGTAAGTATCTCTTAAGCACCATCAAAACCTGTATTTGAGACAGCAACAATATTACTACTTTTTGATGATAAACCTAGGTAGTAGTGTTTAAGGAACAGAGAAGTCATATGCAATTTTGAAAACTTTTCAATGAATCCTTTTTAAGGAATATCCAGTCAAAAAGGAGACACGCATCAAGTGCAGAATGTAATTCCTTATACATACAACATGTGGATAATTTTCTAGAATTTTATCCACCTCAGTGTGAGAAAGTCTGGTTTGAGTTAAATGTTTTAAACTTTGCAGCACTTACTTGTGTCGGAATACTTCAGTTGAACAGATGGTATTTTTACTGTGAGTTGATACTTCGTGTCTGTCTTTACTTGTAACATTTTTACAATATAATGGTTTCATAATTTTGCTTTCATTGCCATATCCATGTCATACAAACTCATACAACACACTACCTTGCTATCGACTATATTCTGCAGAGAAGAAAAGCAGTATCTAGTATTACTATATAGTGTTCAAAAAAAAAACTTTTTTTATTTAAAATTGTATGCAGAAGAAATGGAACTGTATGCATATTTGATATAAATGTTAAAACTCATGTCATTTTCATGGTTTGAATTCATGGAGTTATTTGGATAATGAAGTTATAAATTCAAAATACTATAGTTATTCCATTTCCTGTATATTATTATGTGAGTATCATGGTTGTTTTAATCAGCCTTTTATTTATTTTGATTTGGACAATTCTCAATACAGTAAACAAGGGAAAGAATACATAAATAACTTATTTCTACAAGAGACACATAGCAGGCATCAAAGCTCAAGAACCATATGTTTTCAGCACACATTACAATTCTGAATAGTATTTTGCTTTCTGGCTGACTGTGGCATTTGTGGGGGCCAAGAAACATTTTAAACTGACCCAACAATCCATCCTTATAGAGATAAAAATTATGTCTTTCAGTCAAAGGTCACATTTAAGTACATTTGACAACTTCAAGCAGATCTTAGAAACCATAAAAATCTAATAGACAACCATCTTGGACTAGCAGTTTTAATAATGATATACACACTTCACAGTTCAAGAGAACATCTCCATTCCAGCTTTATTGCCCTCAAAATTTATTGTCTTTTGGTAATATTATTGATGATAACATAACCCTTTTGTGATGTTTAATGTTTATTGCCTATAAAAGATAAAATATGGACTAAAAAGAAGCACAATTGTATTTCCTAAATATAGGAGCTAAATTTATGTGCAATCACAATGACAGAATAATCTGTAGGTCATAAAGATCAGGGTACCTGTGTCCTATATTTTTAATTTATGTGCTCATTCATGCAACAAACTGGTCTTTGTGGGTAAGCCCATAGGGCTGTGCTAAAAATATGAGATTGTTTCCTATAGGCTGATTTCTAAAAGCTTGGCAAAGTTATCTTTTGATGTAGAACTATGATTCTTCTATAAACAGAGGTACAGGTTTATAAAATAAAATGTATTATCTACTGACTGTCATTATTATTTAATATCAAATGAATAACTTTCAAAATTATTCTGACACCAGTTTGCATGCTAACCTCTCAAATGGTAAGTGACTCCAGGAATGAATGGATAGTCTGAATATTTATGGGTCATGGAAACAATTGTGCAGTGGATAATGGAATAGCAGTTTTAATTACTTAGAAATCTGACACCAAGAACACTGCAAGGTCAAAGTCAGAACTTACTAAAGACTTTCAAAGTACTTTTGTTCCCTTTATTTTCCCAGGGGTGTCTTAAATTTTCTGTTCACTGCAAGGAAAGATCAGAATTATTTCCAGTGTGCAGTAGTACAAATGTATATGAACAATACTTGCTGTCTGTTTCTGTATGATGCCTCTATTGCATATGGAATCCTCCTGACATATATGGAAACTGTTGTGAGCTTATCTTAATTATGCAATTTCTAAATCAGAAACTCATCTCTCTTTCTCTCTCACTCTGCTAAGCCTCATAATGAGGTGGTGTTGCACAAAAGCAGATGGGTGTGTTATTTCTTGATTAATTTATACAGCTATTCCACATAATATATAAAATCATAAATGATACACACACACACATTACATACATAGATACACACACCATCCATCAGGAAATTCTATTTACTTTTCTTTTTTCATTTCCTTAACTGTATTCTTCCTGTTGTACTTTACATGTTCAGTAACTAACATTTCTCTGAGAGCCTGATAAATACCTCTTCCAATTTTAAATGAACATTTTTGTAGTACAAAAAAAATGTAATACAGTGTTAATCATGTATTCTGATACAGGATCTTAAAATATCACAAATGGAAAATTGTATTACAATGTTGTTGCTTCCTCATACACATCATATACATCAGAGCTTGTTTTGTCATGCTATAATGTGCTTTATTATAAAGTTGGGCAACACAGAGTAGAGGGAAAGGGTGAGTTTCATGTTTTTAACACATTTCCCTTCCTTGCAAATTTGTGTATCATTGTACGTAGCAGCTATTGTGATTTGGTAGCACAGGGACAGACCCCCCCACCCCCACCCCCACAGTAGAGAGTATAATAGGCAAAGGACACCCTTGCTAAAACAATTATATCCTAGTGTTTTCATAGATTTATATAGTGATCTTTTTAAGATAATTTGTTTACTTATTGCGTTTCAATGTTTTTTGTCTCAGGCAAATGGTGGGTGATGATCCATTGTAAATCCATATATAATGTATAATGTATATAAAATGCATAATATATGTAAATCTACTGTCTTTGTCTACTTACCTGAATACCTTAGTTTATGCATATAGTCTGTATTATCCGGCTATCCAGAACAGTGTACATATTTTTCTTCATTTGTCTATTATAGCCCTTATTTTTTAACATAATAAGGCCATTACTAGAAATGGACTGCTGTTGTCCGGTACACCTACCTCAGAAATTAATGAATACATGCATAAATGTTTGAAATGTTAATACTGCATGGAGTTTTGTAAAGGCAGATAATCTGTATATGTGATACATAGTAATCTATAAGTTTATGTCAATATCATTTATGCATTTGGGTGTAACCTGTTACAAAAAGCATCACTGTCACATCAGTGGTACAACCAGTTTTGCCAGACCAGTTCTTTACGTAACAGTTAATATTCTTAGACTTCTTACCTCCTCAGTTAGCACTGATAATGCAGATGCTGAAATTAAAACAAATGATTGTAGCCTAAAGTTTGTGTTTTCATTTAATGAAAAATAGCAGCATTGATACAATACAACATCAAACCACTGAGAATGAATCTATATCCACTTGCACACACATATACAGACACACATGTGCATTTAGCATACACAAATGTAATTCCTTAGCTTTATCTGTGCATGCAGCATTTGTCATAGCATATCAAACACTTTAAAATTGGGAAGCATTATGCTGCGTAAGAAAAGCATATTATATATGGCAAAGAAAGGAATACAGCATTGTCATAACTTTTTGCAATTGTTGCGTGGTCCACTGCTGAAAGTATAGTGCTTTTGATTGCGATTACATTAGTCATGTCTAGGTATACTAGTCTTTGTATCAAAGGAGCTAGAAATACAGGACAGGGTGGCTATTCCTAATTTCACCATTTTAGGATAAGGGTATGAGGGGACACCATTCACTAAGCACCCCATAATGTAAATGAGTAGACCCACACCAAATAGAGGAGGTGTTAGATTGCAGGAAATGAAAACAAACAAGGAAACACTTGTCTTTTCTATGAAAAAAAAAATACCACATGCACTGCATGTTGAGGCCTGTAGGAGTGCAATACACAGTGATAGTAGGGTGTATACAAAAATAATCCAAACTTTCTGACATTTATGAAAACTGGAATTACTCTGAGAAAGTATTCTAGAGAAAATGCTGGTGGATACAACAGGCTCAGGTCCCAAAATATATATGAAAAAATAAATAATTCATATTATTCACAATGTTTATCTTGAAGAAGCTACATATTTGTCACTACACATACACATACTGCTGATATTTACCAGAACATGCGCACAGACGTGTATTTATATATATATATATATATATATATATATATATATATATATATATATATATATATATATATATATATATATATATATATGTGTGTGTGTGTGTGTGTGTATGTACAGGTATAGTTTATTTACTTATTTTATTTATTTATTTGACATTTGTTAACCATGTTAGTTTGACTGGGCAACAGCCCTTTTTCAGCAGAGGCCTGAGGAGAAGAGCTCCAAGTGGTACAAGTAACAATAATATTCAAACCCCAGAGTATACATAAACATATTAGAGTTTCTAAGAATACAACATAGTCAGAGAAAAAAATGTATTTTATATATATATATATATATATATATATATATATATATATACACACACACATACACACATACTATGTACAGAAGGTAATCCTAAGGCACAGTTCACCATCCCAGTCTACAGGGCAGTGGGCTGTGAGAAAAAAAAACTGATATGTTATTAGAGAGAGAACAGAGGTATTGGTGGAATATAAGAGGATGAGATTGCATAGGCATAACCATGATTTACAAAAGGCATCCTTTAGAGCTGTTTTAAAGGAATAAGGTTTTGGGATCGATCTAACAGAGAGTGGCGGTTTATTCCAGGCATTTGCTATTGAAAAACTGTAAAGGAGTTTGCCAATGTTTTTATTGGGTGCATATATCTGCAGGAGATGCTGTTGAGAGCTACGGAGGGCATGGTTGGGAGAGTAGGGGTGTATGAGGGTAGAAAGAGAGGGGCAGAAGGATGGCTCATATAAGACAGCATGAGTCATAAGAAGTTGAGGTAGTAGGATATGATGATGAAATTTTAGCCACTGCAGGTTTTTCAAGGCAAGGCAGTGGTGAGAGTGGTTGGAGGCAAATCTAGCAATTTTATTATAGGTGACTTCTAATTTAGACAGAAGGTTGGACTGGAGGTGAGTAAGGATAGGGGCTGCATAGAATAACCTGGGGAGTAAGAAGGCTTGTATAAGGGCGACCCTAGCAACATTTGTGAGGTATTTTTTATGCGTATAGAGCATGCCTAACTTTTGATGAGTCTTTTTAATACACTGCTATGGAGCTCAAACTTTAGCAGGTCATCAATAATGACTCCTAGAAATTTTGTGTGAGTTTCAACAGAGATGATAGTGTTCTTTAGGGAGGAGACAGTAAAGGAAGCTTTATGGTGTTGGAGAGATTTAGGGAGGAATAAGAGAAGTATTTTTTTTTAGGATTTAGTAGACGTTGGTTGGAAGTAAGCCATTTTTCAATTGAGTGCAGAGATTCTTGGGTGAGGGTGTGAAGATGGGAGATATTGTCAGAGCAGAAGATGATTGTGGAATCATCAGCATATTGTATAATAGAGGAGAGTAGAGAGAAAGAGATCATTAATAAAGATATTAAATAATAGGGGTCCGATGATGGATCCTTGGGGTACCCCTGTTTGTACCAGTAGGAATGTAGAAAAGCTAGACTGCCATTTAACTGCTTGGAATCTATTGGTGAGATAGCTGGAGAACCAAGAAAGAGCAGAGATGGAGACATCAAAGTAGTTAATTTGGATAGAAGTAGTTTGTGGGAAACTGTGTCAAAGGCTTTGGGTAGGTCGAGAAACTGGCAGGAGACTAACTTATTATCATGAAAGCTAGCGATAAAATTTATGAAAGAGGTCAGAGCAGTAGCTTTACTGTGTTTTGGGTGAAAACCATGCTGTGTGGGTGTAGGGAAATTTTCTTGCAGAAGGTGATCAAGGAGCTGTTTGTGGATGCATTTTTCCAGAATTTTTTGAAGAGGAGATAGAACAGCAATTGGCCTGAAAATTTGAGGGATCAGTAGACATACCACCTTGGTGAAGGGGTATGATGTAAAATTTCTTCCCCATGTCGGGTACTATATTTTCCTTGATGGATCTATTTACTAATATGGAGATGGGGTAGGCAATAGATTTTGCAGCAATTTTAAAGAATTGAGGAGGAAGGTTGTCGTCTGATGGAGAACAAGGTTTAAGTTTGCTAAGAAGTGATTTGATATAGGTTGTAGGGATGGGTTTCAAGGAGAAAGTGATTGTTTGAGTAGATGGAGGGGGGGTGAGGTAGGTAATATTGTTTTTGGTTAATTTATGGATAGAGTCTGTAAAGAAGGAATTTAGACGGGTAGCAGTATCAGTAGGAGAGCTATTGGGGCAAGGGTTGGGTGGTGAAGAGCTTCCAAGGTGTAGTATTTTTTTAATGGATTACCAGAATTTCTGAGGATTGGAGTGGGGATTGCTTAGTGTTTTTTTGAAAAAAAAATGTGCTTGTCAAGGGTGACCTTTTTTGGCTAGATTACAAAGCTCTCTATAAGTTTGAAGATCGGTGGAAGAACTGAATTTTTCCCATTTTTTCCATTGCACAGTCTCTTTTGTTCATGTGTTCGAGTGCCTTTTGTTAACCAGGGAGCGTAATAACTTTTGATTCTTATTTTTCTAATGGATGCCAGGGAGTTAAGTATGTCTAGAAAAATAGTGTTAAAAGTCATGACTGCATCCTCCAGGGGGAGGTTATGAAGGAGGGACCAATTAGGTAAGGACAGCAAGTGGTTGAAGGTATCTGGGTTAAAACTGGAGAGTATACGGCAGTCCTTGTATTGCCGGAGTTTGTGTAGTTGGGGAGAGTGTCCAAGTGTGAAGGTAGGAAGGTGGTCACTTAGGGTATCAGGTAGGGTGGAGGGGTTGTGATAGAGGTTAGGTTAGAAGTGAGGACCCAGTCTATGGTGGAGCTAGTGTCGGAGTTCTTATTAAGATGAGTTGGGGTGATGATTAGCTGTGTGAAGCCATACAGGTTAATAGAGGTGTTAGGGGAATTGGTATTAAGAGCAGTCCAGTCAATGTTAACATCGCCCAAGATCACTGTTTCATAGGAGATGGTCTGAGAGATCCCGGAGAGAAGGTGTTCTATGATAGGGATGTTGTTACCTAGGGGATGTAAATAGAAGCAATAGCTAGTTTCTTATGATTGGTCAGTTTACAGCTGACAATGAGTATTTCAGCAGGGTGGAAATGTGGGTGAGAGATAGATAGTGGGTAGACTGAGAGCAGAGTGGAGTAGAGAATAGCAACACCTCCACCTTTCGTGTCTAGTCTATCTTGACGGAAGATGTTATAGCCTTGGGAAGAAATTCAGAGTCAGATATGTGAGGCTTAAGCCAGGTTTTAGAGAGGGTGAAAATATCTGCGGTATATAGGGAAATCCAAGCATGAAAGGAGGAGCTTTTATTCATGATACTTTGAATTCTCATAGATAGAATAGATAGTTTTTTGACAGATGTGGATTTGAGAGTCTCAGAATTTGGGTTAGGGGTGGTGAATGGGGGGATTAGAGGAGAATGTAGAGAGGGAGGAGTTGATGTCGGGTCCAGGGTTGGGATGAATGTCACCAGACAATAGAAGCTGTAGGAAGAGTAATCTAGGAGAAATATGGGGGTCATGATGTGGGTGTTTTTTTGTTTTCTTGTTGAGGGGGAGCGGGGATAATGGGAATCTCTTTATTTTATCTAGTGTATAGTCAGAGAGATGAAAAAGTGATGGGGGTATTTGGAAGGAGTTGGTGGCAGAGTGACACATTACAGAGTAGGTAATAGTAGGTAGGAAGTGTCTGCATGTCAGAGAGCATTAATAAGAGGTGACAATGGAGGTAATATAGAGGAGGAGAGTGATAAGAATAATAAGTAGGAGGCTGTTAGAAACTCTAAGGTTTGGGGTCATAGTGCGGTGGGAAGGGAGATAGACTGATTTATTGTAGGAAGTGGTAACCAGGTACAGCTCTACATAGGACTGAAACAAGATAGGTTATTTGTGTAAGGAGGAAGTTATTGCTAAGTGGACGATAGGGGAGGAAGTTGGGAGGGGAAAGGGATGTGGTCAGATGGGATAGAGTATAAATGCAGTGCATGTAGGGGTGGGTAGGAATGGAGGTAGGGTATGGGAGCGGAGTGAGACAGAGCATAATGAGGGCAAACGGATTGGGTAGAGCCAGATACAAAACAGCTAACCAGAGACAACAGGAACAATCAGAGAAGAAATTGCCTAGTCTGCAAGAAGATTAGCAAAGGTGTAGCCAGACAGTATACTACCTGAGCTAATCTTAGCCAGTTAATAACTTTGTGTTAGCTGAGTTTTTATAGGGATACCAGTAATTACCTTGGAGCTGGCAAATTAAAGTAGAAAAGGAAAGAGTTAAGGTGAGAAGCGGAGGGGACTGTAGGAGACAGAGTAAAGCCGACCCGGAGATATGTGTACCCCACTTAGAAGTTACAAACAGAAAAGGTACATCACATTAGTACAATTACAAAATGAACATTTACTGTAGCAGTTTGATGGCCATGTTTTATGTTATCTGAGCTAGGAATATAGCTGTGTGGTCTGATGGTGGAATTATATTTACAGCTTAGAGGCATTTTTTTACCCATATATTGTATGCTTTGCCACCACTTTAGTATTTCTATTTTGCTGTTAGTTTTGCTGTGCCTCTGTTGCTCTTTGCTGTAGGGTAATCCTCGGGGTCTCCATCTCCATCCCCATCTCCATCCATTGGTCAAGATTTCTCTTGAACTCTACCTCACTCTGAACAAGGCACATATACCGATTTATAGCACCACATTGGGTGATTTTCCTGGTGATCCAATCTATCCTCATGAAACGTAATTAGCAGCAAGCCTCGGTGCCTCCCGCCCTTGTGGCTCTGCTTTTCTGAGATTTTTTTTGGTGGATGAATATCATTTTTGAGGATTTTTGACATATCCTGCTTTGGTTTGACATGGGTCACCTCTCTCTGAGAAAGGAGACTGAACTGAATGTGTCAGGACTCAGTTCAGCAGCAGCAGCATGTTTGAGACCCTTTGACCCCCTTTTGTTTTGGTCTTTTTAGCCTCTTCTCCAGCTGCTGCAAGTGTCGGTCAGATTCATTCGAATGGGGCATTGTACTCAATCATTGGTCTGATGAGTGATGAGTATGACTATGACCTCCCTCCCTTGATCTAGATGAGAATCCCTTCATGATAAGGTGGGCAATGTAGAAGGTGAGGTTATGGTGAGGTTAAACTGTTTACAGCTGGATGGCCATGTTTTAGCAGGGTCTGCTTGTGGAATTTCAGAGGGGTTAGTCTTCTGTGAAATTGTAAGCAAACAGAAAAACAGAAAGATGCGGTTATATTGGGAAGTAGTAAACCATACACATGCTAATTATCACTGTAAAACTGCCATATTAGTTTGACTCAAAGGGTACTTTAAATAGCATCTACATCCAAAACTTGGAAGAACAAAACTAAGGCATATACCAGAACAGAAGCGTTCCAATCAGTTAGAAAGCAGATAAACACTTTAACTTAGTTATAAATCAGCAATGCTTATACACCTAGGAAGTGTATTACAGTGTATGCTTCACTAGACAGCCACTATTATCAAAAGGCTGTAGACTCAGGTCGTCACAAGTCGATATCACAAGGAACCCATAAATAGCCAATAGACATACCAATATTCCAACTCATACAAACATGTTAACATCTAGATCAAGTCGACTAGCCACAGATTATAAATGGCATTAATATAGCTGTGTACTATACACTAACTTTTAAGCTATGTATCCACAGTGTGAATTGTCTAGCATAAACTGCAGATAAAACACTGAAATATACAGTAAGAGCTGACTGTTTTGACACTAAAATATGCAGTAAAAGCAGACAATTTCAATACAATAATCTGAACTTACTTGGCAAGCACACACCAGGCACGGTTAAACTACTAAACATTGTGCACTGTCCCATACATCTGGATGTATGAAAGATGGCATCAGCAGTTACTAGATCTTCAATTAATTTCAAATATTAAGTTTTCCTCATGGTTGTTGTTGTTGGTTAGGGGTCGCCACAGCGGAACTCCGGTCCGCTAATTATTGGCAGTAGATTTTGGCAAACGCCAAGGTGCCAGCTCGATGTTCAACCTTTAACGAAGGCATGCCCATTTACGCATGTCTTTCGAATGCCCATCCAACCGCAGGGAGGACATGCAGACTTCACTCAGGAGGCACTTCCTGCACTCTAGCCGAGAAATGAACAGGGGAACCTCTTGCTGTGAGGCAACAACTCTACCGCTGCACCACTGCGGAAGTCTAATAAATGAGTGCTAGTTTAGGTCCAGCAGGGTGGTGTGGGTCCACTTGTTTGAAGTTCCAGGAACCTGTGATAACAAGCTTTCTTCATCATGCTAAACATATGTCTATATCTCAAATGTTGATACTGTATGAGTGTGTGTGTGTGTGTGTGTGTGTGTGTGTGTGAGTGTGTGTGTGTGTGTGTGTGTGTGTATGTGTGTTGGTTTATATTTATGCCTAGTGTAAGAATGTTGCTGCTTTCATGACTATTTCTTTGCCTTATGTCCATTGTTGCATTTGCTTATTGCATAGGGACTGTAATTCCCCATGTGCTTATTATATATAGCTTCTCCATACCCTGTGCAATACTGAGTGAGTATTTGTAAAGGAAATGCATAGCTTCCCCATGATCCTGAATACCATTGAGCATTTGCAAAGGAATTGCATTGCCCTGTGGGCTTTGAAAGGCCGTGTCTTACTAGGCCTCTTTCATCTTCAGATAACCGGTAATGCTGTGAACTGCTTCTATAATGGTATTAGTCTTTGTCAGATCATAAACAGGAGCTGCTAGCAAGATAGACATTTTGCCCCCTGTCACCTACCAATAAAACAGACTGCTATTCCATGCCAAACAAACAGTACATTGGCCACCTTTAAAGCCAGTCTTAACACTTGGAGAGATATTTAAAAACTCTCCCTCAAAATACAGTACAAATCTTTGTGATAAGCGAAGGTAATTTGTTTGCAGGTATACTGGCCTATACTTGCTATGCTTCTCATTCTTCATCAAAGCCACTTGACAAGTAATAACATGAACCTATGAATGAATGAACAATAACTAAATTGTTTTACATGGCATATATCTTTCCATATCTGTACTCTAGCTATAGATCACATAAGTATTCATTCATGAGGCCTGCTAGTCTTGTTTTAGAAGTGATAAATCAAATGCTTATTTTTGTGTTATATTTATTAGTCTAAGCAGTACAACTGATATACAACACACTTAGTACTAGTGGTGTTTAGGCCACCCTTATAGCTATGATTTCTAGTTTATGACCCAGTTTGTCTATAGAAACTTATTTTTGAATTTATGTTCAAGTAATTGTATATTTGTTGTATAATATCTTGTTTAATTGTTTTGCAATATTCTAACTACTATATGCTGCATCATTTGTAAAACTCAGATTTTTACTCCTTTGATATGTTCTATGCTCTTTGTACAAAATAGCTATATATATATATATATATATATATATATATATATATATATATATATATATATATTTTTTTATATAATTTTTTTATTATTTTTATTATTTTTTTTATAATTTATTTATTATGTATTTGGAGCTTTTCTCCCCTTGCCTTCACTGAAAAAGGTCACCTTGTGTCCGGTCAAACTAATCCGGTAAACAAATGGAAAATAAAAAATTAAATTAAATAAAATAAATAGTACTAAGAAAACTGGATCTGAGGGAGAACATTATACAATTCCCTTAAGCCACAATACATTAGGTGTAATTATATTCAGGCCACTTAACATGCAAAGTAAATACTGAGAGATTAATATTTTGTGCTCTATATCAGCAGGAAAAATGATGATGGCTGCAACACTGAACAAGTATAGTTAGTGCAGTAACACTGAAATTAAACATATGCCAGGAAGGCATTACTAAAGACTTTACCAATCAGTTTTCCACAGGTTTACATCCCACGTATTAATATCACATGCTGGAAATGGCTGACTTAGTCCAGTCTTTGGATACTCAAGGATGAACATAGGTTTTAATAAAATTATTGAAGCATCACACTTATTAATAACTGTTGCAAGTGAAGAGAAGAGAGATAAACTTCAAAGGAATGGTATGTTTACATGCAGTGTATGGCTGCAAGCCAAAGACTAATTGTGATTGCCTGTGAAGTGGTTCTAATCATCTGTATGAGACTGCATTGGCTTCTTTGTTGTTTGCACAAGCCGGTAGTTTAGAGTATGTTGTATATAAGATGTTTGTAATCATAATATTTCAGAACAACTTAAAGCAAACATTACAAGATTCTGCATATTAATATAATGGGTTCAGAGAAGAATATAAATTATTATTATTATTATTTTTTCCAAGGCTAACCTAGCAGAAAGATGGCAGATGTTTGGGAACTACTGTGCTCCATTATTCTGATGCAGTGATTTAAATAAATAGTTCATGCTTTATGAAGTCATAATAGTGACATTTACTCTTTTTCTGAGATGCAGGAAGGATATGATGGGACCAAATAAGCTTTAGTACAGTCACTAACTCTGCGGTATTATTTATACAGGGTCTCATTTCAATATTATTATTTACAATTTAGTCAGACTTTACTGTATTGTTACATGACTGTGCATGTCTTTTGTCTGTGCAATTATGTCCACATGTATGCTTGTACATATCTGTGTGTGCATGTATGTGTGCATATGTGTATGTGTCTTCGTGTGTGAATATGTTCGTGTGTGTGTGTGTGTGTGTGTGTGTGTGTGTGTGTGTGTGTGTGTGTGTGCGTATTCACGCACATGCGTGTATGCATGCTTGTGCACATGTGTGAGTTTGTGCATGCATGGATGCATGTGAGGCTGTGTATGCACATGTGTGTATACACGTCTGCATGTTTTAGTATGCCAAGCATACACGTACATGTTTGTCTATATCCATGAGCTTATGTTTCATTAGATACAATCAAAAAGTAATTCCTTTGCAGGATGTTGTGTCCTGTGTTTTATCTGTTTAACTGACCATTAATGAATTCTGTCTCATTACATGTTTAGATTGATCTTTACTAGATGAAATCAATGCAGCTGAAAGCTTGGTATGAGTGACTTCCAAAAAAAGAGTGCCAAAAGACAAATTATGCAGACTACCATTATGTAAAGGTTGTCCAGCAACATGAAATGATGCCATAATCAGCTTCTTAGTCTCAGTACTGAAGAACATTACTGCAGAAAGTATACACTGCCATACCCAATGGAATTCATGAGGGACCATCTCTGAAATTCTTAGAGAAGTACTATGTGCCTCCTCAGGGCTAATTTTTGAAGTGGATGCTGAGTGAAGCAGCTCATAACTAATCAGACATGTTGTAGGCATTGAATGCCATCTGCATACTGACCAAAGTACGAAGTAAGAAAAGAAAAGTGCAGTGATAATTAAATGTACAGCTTTATGCTGCTCTACTGCAAGAGTAATGCCACTGTAATGACCAACACAATAGATAACGCAGGCTAGCAAGACCAATTCAATGCATGCTTAATTGCTGCATCTTAGTTTAGGTATAACAAGAGCAGCATAGCAGCCAACATATATGGGTGTGGGTTTGTGCACAGCAAAATGCAAATCCTGTTCATCATATAAAAGGGAAAGAAATTGGCTTGGTGGGAAAGTAGAAAAGGGGAGAAGAACACAGAGAGGTAAAAACACAGGGATAAGGCATGGATGGTGGGAGGTGGGCAGACAGAGGGTACCAGTGATCTCTTCAGGTGACAACGAGGATGGAGGACCACTGTCCACCTGTTGACAAACAGAACGAGTAGCCACTGGTAGACCAGCAAGTGAAGCATCAACTAATGCCCAAAATTTATAGAAGGACAAAATGATGGAAAAATGATTATACACGTGTTACAAGCTTAATCACAGCTGTACAATGGACTGCCTCAGATAATTTAAAGACAGAAGAACCAGATGATTCAAATAAATAACACTTTAATGTGCTATGGCTTAGTTATATGTCTAATAGTAGCATAGTTTTAGAAATGATAAAAGCCCTTTATTAACATTCACTTTATAATGGAAAGCATGGCCTATTCATGGCTTATATAAATCATCAGCTAGAAGAAATTGTATAGAGTCATAGCTATTTCAAGGCAACTGAGTCTCCTGACCATTTTTCCTTTTCAGTATCATCCCTCATGCAATATCTCCTTTCCCCAGGAGGGCCATACCAGTCAATCCTCCTGGAGAAAATTTGTGGATACTCATCCAATCATCTAGTTTATGTTTAAAATAAAGTAGTGAGATGTGCTGCTTAGCATGCAGGTGAAGCTTATTCCAGATGCTTGAGAGGGTGATGTGTTAGAAATCTGTAGATCTATGGTGTTTTACTCATCTCTTGGTTAACATTTGTGTTTTTGGTTCTAGTACAGTAGACTCCCTCTTATCTGGCCTCTCTTTTACCGGCCTCCTCTTTAATCGGCCGTGAAATTTCTGCCCTAGCAAAAGAGATGGGTGCCAATACCTATTTAATTGTCAAACTTCTTTTAAAATAAATGTAACACTGCTGGAACTGAGTGGAAATCTGCCTCTTCTAGGCTAAATAATGACATACATTTGAGTTTTAGACTTCACATTCTTTAGAAAAATGAATACTAACTCAAATCCTGTTATTCTAGCTGATTTATAACCTATAAATACTATGCTGTATGCTTTGTCTGATTAACCAGCCATTTGTTTATCCAGCCTAAGTTCTGGTCCCAGCGAGACTAGCTAACAGGGAGTCTACTGTATTCTAGAGATATTGAACTTCTAGAAAAACAGGAGACCCAGGACAGTTGGGACTCTAATGTCAGGATAACCAAGATGGAGATCTCTGCTTAAAAGCTATTAAGATACTGAATAAAAGGATGCAGCCTTCAGCCTATATTGGTAGCTTATGGACTTGAGTCTGTGATCTTTTTTGATTAGGAACCTTTGTGGTCTTTATTATGGTCTGTGTTTTGAGAAATAGAACCAAGGGCATGATCTAGTTGATAATTGGCCTGATTATTGCTGAATATTTGGGAGCAATTAACTTTTTAGACTTTGATGATATTCCTTTGACAATTGACTGGGCTAAAGAAAGATTTCCTGGCAACTGTTGCTACTTGATGGTAAGGAGAAAAAAAAGGAATTTTAAGTTTAAAATGGACTTCTTCAAGGATATCCTAATAGAACAACAGTACTATACAAATTCTTCTTGAAATATGGACATTTTAAAAAGTAGGATAGATGCCCAGCAGAAATGGTAAAGGTGATATAACCTACATCTTACTGACATACTTGACATGCCATAAGAGTAAAAGAATGATTTATTATACTGAAAGATGTTCACTAATGACAAAAATATTTAAATGCTGTACCACAGCAAATTATTTAAATCCGTTTTCAGTTCTCACAGTATAAAAACAGAGTTAAGATGGTCTCATAAATTTTATTGACAAAGTAAATGCCTCACATAAAATATAATATCTAGTTAACAATATGGTGTCACGTATTAAAGGGTGGGCATGCATTTAAGATGCATTTACATATTTTAATATGTAAAGCACTGATTTACTTTAAGTTTCCTTAAGAATTCTAAAAACATATGTTTGCAGATTTTTAACATTTCTGAGTGTGGGTTAGCTTCAGGAACACGTGGTATTTTTATTTTAGGTATTTATAATCAGACTTTTATAGTGCTTGCAGCTAACAAAACTCTTCATCAGAGGGAAAAACTGCTCAAACAGGAAGTTTGGTTGGCTGGGTTACTTACAGTTTTGGGAAAATCATGACATTGTAGGGTGACTAAAGGTATTTTAAACAAAAGACATTGAGGTTAAGGTTATATTTCTTTCTGGGTTTACATTAAGGTACAGATGTTTGTGCAAAAGGCAAAAAAAAAAATAAAGCAGTAAGAAACACTGAATGTTGATATAATTTTTTTCTTGAGGATGTATCTTTGTTTAGTGCTAGTGTTTTATTACAATAGATGTTGTTGCACAACCGTAGATATCATATAAAATGCAAGGTAAGTGGGCCATGTAGATATTTATGTTTTGTCAGCGCCCATCTTTAGACCTTACTTCCTTTTTCAATGAATGATAGGCCAGGTTTACTGGGGAGGGGTGCCAATACCCATTTAATTGTCAAACTTCTTTTAAAATAAATGTAACACTGCTGGAACTGAGTGGAAATCTACTCCAGTTAAGGGGTAGTCATTGCATGAGGAATCTGTCTCTCCACTGTCATCTGTTTAATTGATGAAACAGGTTCAGATTTCTGGTCCTAATGCTCACTGGATGGTTTATTCTGTGTAAATTAACAAAAGTACACTAGATTTTTATAAAATATACAAAGTAGCACTTCTTTGAGTTATGCTGAGATGCCTTTAATTGTAAATGAATACCAGCGAGGAATAGTAAGTGTTAACTTTTTGCACTGAATGCAGAACATGGTTCATTATACATGGCAATAAATCCATTTTGCCTTTACTATCATTGTTCATATAACATAGCATGTTTAGCATTTTACTGGGAGAGGCACATGGGATAATGGAAGTCCAGTGTACTATAATGTAAGAATAAGCAATATATTCCTTTGCAGGATGCTAAAGAATATGATAGACATCTGCTTAATTCAGAATACAGTATTTAGGTCCATTGACATAAATATGCACAACAGATTCATCCAAAAGTGTCCTTTCTAACTTGAAAATAAGCGAAAGAATGGAAGTGCAGACATTGACTACCTGGTTGTATTGAACTGCATCTTGGCATGTTTTAATGCTCTTTAGCTGGCATTCTGCTCTGACATTTTGCTGTCTGTTAAGCTGTCAGTAACACAAATTCAGTCAGTCTAGGTTTTGATTGCACAGTCTCTCAGTTTAAGTTTTGAGATGCTATCCTAATCAGCCACTACATCATCAAAGGCTATGTCCCAGCTCTATGAAAAGGTGCTTCATTCTTCCTCTCCATAAAGGTGGAAACTCAAAAGGGCTATCAGACTTCAGGACCATAGTCATATTGTTGCCACTATCATAAATTCTGGAGAAGCAACTCTTCAGCTTTCTCACTGGCAACTTCCTCCTTTACCCTACATGGCATGGTTTCCATCCTTTTTATAGTATATGTACAGCTCTTTGTAGTTTTATAACATCTGTTAATATTGAAACTCTAAGTACTTAGTCTTGGCACTTTCCCTGAATTTATACAAAGCTTTTGACGTAGTATCCCAACAGAAATTGGTTCAAAAACAAGCTTTTCTAGGAATACATGAAACCTAACTATCATGTTTCCCCAGCTACCTCTCAAATAGCAATGGGGAGTAAAATGACAACATGACATCTCCTCTTTCCGTCTCACTACAGTGGGTGTCCCTGAAGGAAACATTTTATGTCCCCGTTGTTCAATATACTCATAAATGTTCTCCACCTAGCTTCTAAACAAGCCAGTATCAGTACATCAATAATTCAGCAATCAATTGTTCTGCTAAAAGCATAGATAAATTAAAACAACCAGCCCAAGGGTCTTTCTCCACCATAGAAGCCTGCCTGTCTCATAGAGGGATGTGCCTTATCTCAAAAAACTGATCCTACTTACCCCAAAGCATTTAAATTACTATAAAAATAATTTCAATATAACTTCCTCTAACAACATCAATCCAGAACTAATAAGTTAAACTATGCTCTAGAAGTTATAATTGATTAATGTTTAAAATGTGATCGCTACATAAAACAAGGAGGAAAAAATGTCCACCAAAAGCTAGGTTCTCTCTATAGAGTCAAACAATACCTCTCAGATAATGCTAGAAAAGGTATTTCTCAATCCCTTTCCATCCCTACCCTGCTTTACACTGCTCCCATTTTAATT
Organism: Protopterus annectens; assembly: GCF_019279795.1. NCBI lineage: Eukaryota > Metazoa > Chordata > Ceratodontiformes > Protopteridae > Protopterus > Protopterus annectens. The sequence goes on from NC_056739.1 coordinate 831,296,403, forward strand.
AACCTACAATCCTCAACACTCACTCTTGGAACAGTGATATATATATATATATATATACATACATATAAATAATAAGGTAGCAAAATTTACTGCCAATCATATATATATATATATATATATATATATATATATATATATATATATATATATATATATATATATATATATATATATATATAAAATTTACTGCCAATCACCATTATAGGGCACAATATATATATATATACATATAAATAATAAGGTAGGAAAATTTACTGCCAATCACCATTATAGGGGACAATATATATATATATAGATATATATATATATATATATATATATATATATATATATATCTATATATATATATATATATATATATATATATATATATATATATATATATATATATATATATATAAATATATATAAATAGTAAGGTAGCAACATTTACTGCCAATCATCGTTATAGGGCACAATCATTGTCTGGCCCTAAAAAAACTTCAGGTTTAGCATTTTGTGGGAGAAGAGGATTGTTACAGCTAAAGCTTTGCCTTAGAATTTCCCAACTAGTCACTTTTCATAAACATATCAATTATCCAGACAAATGCCCTAGTTTGAAAAATATTCTCTAACTTTATAACTGAAATAGACAGTTGAGATCCATTGACAGAATATTATTAACTGTTACAAAAGCTAACAACTCAGCTGGAGACTCTTTGTACTCCCCTTTTCTAATTAAAATTTGGAACTTCCTTCCTTTTACTCTAAAAAACACAGTAAACACCAACGCTCCTAAAGCACAAATGAAAGAATACCTAAAAGATACCTGGCTCTGAACATGCACATCTCCTAGAAGATAAATGTCTTGCCCATTACTTTTAAATTTTCTTTCCAAGCACTGTTCCCTTAATTATTGATCCAAATTCTCTTGTCTTCTACATCCCCCTCTAATTCCTTCTACCTATCCTAAAACAGTTCCCTTACCTCTTAATCCTCCATTTTCCTCCTTTTCTCTCCTTTTGTCATGTTCATTTACAAATATGTTTCATAGCTCTTTACATGATGCTGTTATTAATTAACAATATTCTGTTTAAATATTGTATATTTGCTGATTACTTGTATACGTCTGTTTACTATGTTCTTTGTGTAATGATTTTCCACTACTTTTCTCCCAGGAAAAAGTTTCATAGCTCACTATATGATGCTGCTATCAATTAATGATACTCTGCTTACATTTTTGTTTATTTGTTGATTACTTGTATACCTCTGTTTAATGTGTTATTTATGTAACGCTGGAATTTTTCTGGAGCTTTTCTCCCCATGCCTTCTCCCAAATGGGGTAGCTTTCTGACCAGTCAAATAATCCTGGTTAACAAATGCAATCACTCAATCCATAAATAAATGAATAAACAAAGGTCAAAATCTAGGGTTTTGAATTGGGATGGAATCATGTGTCATTCAGGATATTGAATGCTGTACATAGTGTAAATATTGTGAAAAATACTAAGAAATGTGGACTTTAAATCACTGTCAGTACCATTATGTGATGTAAATAATATAAAAGTAATGTTATCTTTAAGAATAGGTAATGCTGTGTATTAACTACAGGGGGAAATTGCTTTGTTGGGGGTTAGTGGGCATTATAATACCATTTATGTAATTTTTTGTTCTATTATTCTTTAAATGGAGTGCTTTGCTAAGTCATTAGAGTTGCAAGGGGGATGTTCATTATACAGGCCTGTATATTATTCATTAATTTATTTATTTATTGCATTTTTTTACACGGATAGTCTGATTGGCAGAAAGCTAACCCTTTTTAGTGGAGATCTGGGGAGAAAACCCCAGAGAAATTCCAACTTTATATAAATAACTACAATTTTATGCAAAATTTAAATTTATAATTATTAATAGCAGCAGCATTTAGTGAGGTATGAACCTTTTTTTCTGGAGGAAAAGCACCCAATGCAAACAAAAAATAGCACATTAAGAACATAGTAAACACATGTTATACAAGTGATCATCAAATATACATTTGAATACAATACTGAGCACAGACTGTCATGCTTCATTCGGGTAGCCATGCCTGGAGAGAATTTTCAGGAAAACATGGTACCGCCAACTGTCTAGAGTGTAAAGCTCTGTAGAAGTTGTACAATCATGGACCTGGAGTGGGATGTTCTAGGACAGACATATGCTCATTTGCCTCCTGAAATAAATCTGACTTAGCTAGACCAGAGGTTGGCTTTATGTTTGGACTTTTTACATGAGTGGTGGAGTAATCTCTACATGGACATTTTCTGTTCATGATACTACATTGTCTTTAGCATATTCCAACATATGCTTCACAACCATAGACAAAAACACTTGTCAGCTTAAATGCTGCAGTTTCAGATATCACTCATTGAAAGATGACAATAAATACAAGGTAGTAATTTAGCTTTTGCATATCTCTGGGGAACATGTGGGTGGCAGACAATTTATTATTTATATCAATTTAGGAATAAAGTTTGATTTGTTGAATAGTGTGCATGTTACTTGTTTCATTGCCCGTTGCACACAAAAGATGTTTTAATATTCTTTACTTTAGACAGAATATGAATTAGTGGAAAGCTAATAATTATTGTATAGAAGTAGGTAGTTTTTCCTATAAAATATGCTGAAGAAGAGGATGGTTGCATTTTATTTTACAGTATAGTTTTAGTAGAACTTATATAATTGGTTGTCACACAAGAAGAAAAATAGATTGTGTTTCGATTGTTGTAAGTTTTAGGAGATATCCGTGTGATTGCAGTATGTTTTACTTAAAACTATTGTAGTTGTATATGGTTTTGTGATTATATGAATCTTCCATGATGCAAAGCTGATGTGTTTTCTTTTCCTTCTTACATTCATCTAGAACTCCATTTTCCCATTTTTGCACATGGTTTGGGGTGTCACTTCAACAGTGACTATAATCTAGAACCAACGTTTACACTGCCGGGTACTAGTCTTGCTGCGGTTGTTCTTCCATACCACAGACTCATATGCACATGCACTGCTATAGCTAATTTAGAGTGTCCAACCCACCTACTGCATGCCTTTCCAATGTGGGAGGAAATCGGAGCACCTGGAGGAAACCCACATGAGCACAGGGAGGACATGCAGACTTCACACAGAAGGTACTCCAGCTGAGAACTATACTAAGGATGGCTGTGAAATATTTAATTATACTAAATAAAGAACAATGCCTGTGAAGCTGAGCATCATACAATGTTTACTCCTGCAGCCATAGTATACAGAATATGTTCTATGCTATTGCTAATGCAAATCAGTCTCAGGGTCTCAACTTTTAATGATGAATGACCAGAAGACTGCGGGATCGATTTGCACTCCAGGTGACCGAATTCAGACTTCTAATGCTGACACTGCAGTGCACAAACTCTTTATAGCAGTTGCTAATATATATTCATGCAAAATCCATTTAAGCAGCCTTAAGGTACCATCTACGGCTGTTTAAATGACAGACAGCACTTAAGGTACCATCTACGGCTGTTTGAATGACTGACAGCACTTAAGGTACCATTTACAGCTGTTTAAATGACAGACAGCACTTAAGGTACCATCTACACCTGTTTAAATGACAGACAGCACTTAAGGTACCATCTACGGCTGTTTAAATGACAGACAGCACTTAAGGTACCACCTACAGCTGTTTAAATGACAGACAGCCCTTAAGGTACCATCTATGGCTGTTTAAATGACAGACAGCACTTAAGGTACCATCTATGGTTGTTTAAATGACAGACAGCACTTAAGGTACCACCTACGGCTGTTTAAATGAAAGACAGCACTTAAGGTATCACCTACGGCTGTTTAAATGACAGACAACACTTAAGGTACCATCTACAGCTGTTTAAATGACAGACAGCACTTAAGGTACCATCTACGGCTGTTTAAATGACAGACAGCACTTAAGGTACCATCTATGGCTGTTTAAATGACAGACAGCACTTAAGGTACCATCTACGGCTGTTTAAATGACAGACAGCACTTAAGGTACCATCTATGGCTGTTTAAATGACAGACAATACTGCACTTATGCCAGATTGGCAACTGATTTCTACTACCAATCATGTCCACTAAGAGCATGACTCTGGGGCAGCCACACCTTTGCAATAACCTAGCTATCACGCTACACCTGAGTATATTCATACAGTTTTAAAAACCTCACTCTTTTCCCACTCTGTAATCATCCATAATAGCAATAATTTATGTTATCAAATGCTTTCATTATATCGCATACTATTATTCTGTTTTTTGACTCCTTTTTATTAATGCTGTCTACTAAAGCTTTCACGATTACCATTATTGAAAACAGCAATTTCTTTCCCTGGGAAAGAAATCGCTAGCAATAAAAACACATACACACAATTTCAAACAAAGTGGTGTGCTCCCCCCCCCCCCCCCCAACTAAACATGCCAACTCCGAGATTGCACTACAGTGGGATAAAAGGCAATGTCACAGCTCAAGCCAAATGACTTTTTTCCCTGGGGAAAAAAATCACTGACCTGAGCCTTCGCTATTTTTGAATTTTGGTCTATATGTGTCGGCTAAACGGCATTCGCTGTAATGCCATTTTGCTGATCTAATATAGACCCAATTGAATATATCTCTTATTACTTTATTCAAAATTACAGCAAACTTTTTTTTTTTTTTTTGTAAAATTTTGTAACTATCTTCTAATTTACATAACATGCCATTACTGGTCTCCTATAATACTTGACATGTAAATGAACATCTACATAGAACAAATGATAAACTCTCCTTATTATTGAAGACATGTAAGGGTACAGCTATGTGATAATATAATTTGCTTTAGAATAAATTATTATAATAAATATGACTATATAATCTATCATATTTCAACAGAAAGATTTAAACATCTTGCCATAGTTAGTTCAGATTTAGATACGTTTTGAATGGAGGCAATATGGAATGGATACAATTAAATTTCAAAATGGCGCAATCAAGATGGCATTTAAATGGCTAGATAGAAAGGAGAAGCTTTTACTCATGCAGTGATCAAAGAATGAGAGAAAGGCAGAAATAAGATAAGGAAGCTATGGAATAGGTGCCACATGGAATAAAATATTTTGTTTTTCTTTTTTTGTTTAACAAATTTGAAAACTGGAGGGGATTACAATATTGAAAATGGACTCAAATGGATATTTATATTTTTTACCATATGTAAAACATGGTGAAAGAATATAAATGTTCCTTTTGCTTTATTTTTTCTGTTAAATTCTCATCCTTTGCTGTTATGGAATTGTAATATGGTGACACTCATGAGTAATAAATATTATGAAAATAAAAATTATGTAGATATGCTTGAATTATTTTTTTCTTTTCATAATTTAGTTAATAGTAATTAGTAGTAAATGCAATGCCTGAGATGGCCTAAATGTTACTCAAATAAATGATTAGTATGCTGATTATTTCTATTAGATAGTTTACTTGATTTATTCGAAACATTTTAGTAAAGATTTAATAAAACAGGAATACAAATACTGAACAAAATACAACATGGAAATACAGTACACTGGGAAAGTGATAGCCATTAGCAGTGAAAGTATTGAATGAAATTGAACTCTGACCACCAATATAAACAGGAGAACCTTTGCTACGGCAATTACTTCTAGTGCAAGATAGTGCCATTAGTTCTTCTAGAGTAGTTATGTAGAGACAAAATGTTACCCAGGTGAGTCTCAGTGAAGGAACAAATGCTACACAGAAAAAAAACAGTGACAGGGCTAGCCACACAGTGGTGTGAACTTTGGCTCAAGATGATTGTCCCTGATGAAGTAACATCCTGACTCCATGAGCAAAAATGAAAAAGGGGTTGTGGATAGATGGATGGATGTTGAGCTGTAGATAGTCACGTGGCGATGACAGGAAATGTGTGAGGAGGTTACCTGAATCTTAAATAGTCAGTATTAAGGGGGTCTTCAACACATGGCTAATCTTATCTAGCATGGTTCTAAAATACCTTTCCAGATAAATCGAGATAGATCGAGATAGATTCAGTACACCAGTTTCGACTAGAGACATTGGGACACAGGGGTGGATTTATACTATCTTTATGTAATTTAGGGTGTCCCTGTATAATAGGTATGGCAGGGTGCATTACTAAAACATAATCAAAAAGATTCTTACCTATTATTAAAAAATAATTTGAATTGTTAAAGGACACTAAACATTGTTTATGTGATCTGCATGCTTTTCTGGAAAATTATAGCAGTAATGAAAAGCATTTGATATTGGTAACACTGGACATTACATCACTTTTTACACTGATACCCAACAATCAGGTCGTAGAGAGCATTGAAAGCTTTTTAAGAAGGTTCAGTAATACTTGTGAAGATGAGTTGGCCAAGATAGGTGCGCTTTTAAGGTGTGTGTTGGAGAATAATGCATTCCTATTTGATGGTAAAGTTTATTGGCAGCACAATGACATAGACATGGGCACATCTTGTGCCAACAGATATGCCAGTGCTGTCATAGTTGTATGGGAATAGGAGCATGTTTTACAAGGACCTTTTTGTAAGCATGTACTTCTTTATAGGAGATTCGTGGACACCTTGTCTGTCCTATGGGGAGGCACTGAAAAACAGTTTAAAGATTTTGAAAGTTACATCAATACAAGTACCACTTTTTTGAGATTGACCTCTACATGCTCCAAATCAAGTATTAATTTTTCGGATATGTGTGTGTAGAAGTTGATGGCACTGGTAGTATATATACTAAGCTCTATAGGAAACCCTGCCATGTCAGCCATCTGCTTTCTTATGATAGTATGCACCCTTCATACATTTTTAGGAATGTGATGCATAATCAGGTGTTCAGAGCCTCAAGACTTATCGAAGGAAGGACACTGAGGAAACTCGGAGCTATAATATATAACATTAAGTATCCTGTTTTTTGTTTATTTTGTTCTTTATTTCTTTGTTATTTATAGCACTTTGTGTACTGTGTATTTTTCTAGCTAGTTTCACTGTGTGTGAGGTATTAACTGGAAATTGTCCACCTTTATTGAGCATCTGTTGGGTTGTTTGCTTCTGATAACTGGTTAAAGTAAACTCTTTTTTTCTAGAGGTTCCTTTAGCTGTTTAAAACTTTCATTTAAAGGCTCACTGCTGCTTTTCAGCTGTGAAACATTTCTGCAGTTTGTTTCCCACCCTCCCTCCCTGCTGGTATAGTGTTTTTATAGTTGGTGGCTTTGCAGTTGCCCACCCCTAGTGTAAATTTGATCTGGGACCCTCCTCCCAGTCTAATGTCATTACCTCATTCTACCCAGTACAGGGAGAACATTTGAGAAGGCCAATCAGCTTAGTTTCGGCTACTCCTTTCTCTCTTTCCTTTCTCTCTTTCCACTAAAAAAAAAAAAAAAAAAAAATTATCTGCTTTTACTGTATTTGTGTTTTTTCCTACTTTATTTTGCTTTTGCGTCATCTTAAAAGTACTCAATTGTATTTATTACTGCTTGGTGTAACTTGTTCTAAGCCTTTTAGTTTAAGCACTTGGGCTTTAGACCAGTTGTTTTACATTAGGAAGGTCTGTGGGCTGCACTGTGGTGGCAGGACAGGTAGCTTCCATCCTTCTAAGTTGGGAACTGCTGATTGAGGGCTCAGTGTCTGTTATTCTAAAAGTGTATTACTTCTGGTTTAAGCACCAGGGCTTCAGGCCAGTTATTTTACATTAAGAAGGTTCATGGTCTGCACTCTTGTGGGAGAAGAGGCTGGACTCTGCCCTTCTGAGCTGGGAATTTCTGGTTAAAGGCTTATAGTGCCTGCATATTTGAACTATTTCTTACTGTAATTGGTACACCTTGTTTGCTGTAGCATAGACTAGATCCAGGCCTGCTGAATCTAGTTTTGTTTGTATGCTTGTTATTTCTCTGAAAAGCTAATTCCACATAAAACGCGGCTTTTCAGCGCTTCTGTGGATCCCTAGTGATATCTGCATTGCTTACTGTACTTATTTCCTTGTTTCACTTGAAAGAAAGTTACTGTTTGTCATTTTTGCATTTAAGTTACCTGGCACTTACTCACTAAAGCAATTATATAAGTCTGCACTAAAAAATTAAAAGCACTACACCCTCACAAACTCCCCCTGGAGTACCTTGCTCCCCATTGGCCATTTTTTTTCAGTTATAAAGAAATTCCCAATACTATTCTAGCATGTCCAAAGGTCAGTTGTCAATCTCCTCTCCAGTCCAGCTGGTGAATCTGGGAATCTTGAGGTAATGTTACAACTGCCTCATGTACACAGACAACCCTCTCCTCTCAACAAATTCCAACACATGTGAGAGATGCAACCATATAGCCAAACTGGAGGCTAAGCTCTCTCAACTCAGTATTGGCGTAAGCAGTCAGGAGGAGAAGGAAACCACACTCACTACAATTCCAGTCTCACATAGACCTACCACGACAGCAAACCAAACACATAAACACACAAAAACATACTTGGAGGCTCTAAATAAAAATCTGCCTAAGCAGTAGAGACCTCCAAAGCAGACACCCAAGCAACCGCTACCCCAAAACAAAACACGTGCAACACATAGCTCACAAAGCCAGTGTGCCGAACAGTCACAGCCCTTAAGGCTAAACAACACACCTGATACACTTGTAATAGGTGACTATCATCAGGCACACTGACGTCCCACTCACCAGGCTGAACAAGGAGAAGGTCATGGTGAGCTGCCTGTCAGGCGCTAGGATCCACCACAAAACACAAGCACTCAGGTCACTCCAAGACAAGTACAAATATGACTCAGTCATTGTCCATGCTGGTGTGAATGACCTGAGACGTACCTCCCTGGACTACATGAAAAGAGACATAGAGGAGCTCTCTGAGCATGTAGCCCAGGCCGGTATGACCCTGACCTTGAGTAGCATCTTACCCTCACCAAGAATGATGCCACAGTATGAAGACAAGATTATCAATTTCAACAATTGGCTTAAGTATTGGTGTCATTCAAAGGGGATCCAATGCCTGTCAGCCTGGGATGACATGCTCGACAAGCCACGATGCTTCGCTAGGGACGTCTTGCACCTGTCACCCCTGGGCTTTCGGATATTGGCAAAGGCTCTTGCTACCCCCATAGCGCCTTTTTTAGGCAAGGCTCAAAAGACAAACCCACCTCCATAGGTATCACAAGGGATAAGAAACTAAGAGCAATGCTACTCAACGCCAGAAGTCTAAACCTCAAGATGCACTCGAAACTCTCCTTAGCATGGAGAACATTGATATCTGTGCAGTAATAGAAACCTGGTTCAAGGCTCTCGAGAGCACCCCAGCACTACCAGGTTATACCTCATACCATGCTTTTCGGCCCCAAAACTTGGACTGAACCACAAAAGGAGGGAGTATCAATATTCGTCAAAGATACCCACACCTCCAGGTTGGTGGCACAGCACGAAGCATCAGAGACTATCCATGTGCAACTAACAGTGGGTAAAACTGCCTTCCAGTTTATAGCCTGCTACAGACCACCCTGCCAAACCCAGGAACCCCACTCGGCCTTCCTGAGAACACTGGAAAATATGAAGGTCTCTCCAAACACCATTATATTGGGTGACTTCAACTACCCAATCATAGACTGGGAGCATTACTCTAGCTCCAACACCCTAGCCCAAAGGTTCCTAGAATTTATAAACTCAAATGCTATGGAACAACTTGTTACCACTCCCACAAGAGGGAAAACATACTGGACCTGATCATCACCAACATGGGGACTATATGCTCCAGACCAGAAGTGTATCCCTCACTGGTAAGATCAGACCATAAACTAATCTCACTGGATATTCACATCCCGACCCCACCCCATGCCCAGAAAACCACAGTGAAAAACTTCTTTAAAGCAAATTTCACACTCCTCAAAACCAAGGTGGAATCCTTCAAAGCCCCCGGGCTTGTGGATATCTGGCCCAGACCGCAAAATCCTTTATAAACGCATTCTATGAACACCTTCAGGAATGCATGGATCATGCAATCCCAAATAAAACCAAGACCCAATCCTCCAAAGGCAGATGTCCTGTCTGGTGGACCCCAGCCATAAACAATCTATACAATAGAAGGAGGAAGCTACTACATGATAGAGCAAAATCCCAAAAAGGGAAGGCATCTCTGATCAGTATTAGCAAAAAACTACGGGCACTCATAAAATCGTCTAAGGCCAGCTTCAAGAGAAAAATTACACAGGACACTAAGGATAATCACAAGGCTTTCTTTAGTTATGTTAGGAACCTGGGTGGGAATTCCCAGATATGCTCAGAATTAGTCCAAAATGACAAAAAATACACTGAACCCACAGCCATTGCTAACATCCTAGCTGACAGGTTCAGCGCAAACTCCCCCCCCCCACCAAAGGGCTAATATCTATCCCAGCAGAGTGCTGCCCCCCTGACATCTCAGATGCTCAGGTAAGAGCTGCCCTCTCCAAAGCAAGAAACACAGCACCAATGAGACTAGACGGTGTCCCGGGCTGCGTCCTACATGAACTCCAAGAAGAGCTAAACCCAAACCTAAAACTACTGTTCAGTCTCAGCCTTACTACAGGATATGTACCCAAAGAGTGGCATACAGCAACAGTGGTCCCTCTCCACAAAGATGGTGCTTCAACGGATCCTGGAAACTATCGCCCCATAAGTCTCACTAGCTTGGTCTGCAAAGCTATGGAAAGGATCATCATGGACCTTATAAATAAAGATATTGGGGACCTGCAGACACTGGATCCTACCCAGTTCGGCTTTGTTAAGGGCAGATCCTGCCTCTTGAACCTGGTCGATTTCTTTGAAACAGTCACCAAGGCCATTGACAAGGGGAAGGTGGTCCACACAGCCTACCTGGACCTCGCAAAAGCCTTTGATACAATACCCCACTCGGGCATTATAGATAAGCTCACCATCTTAAATATAAACCCCTATGTCACTAGATGGGTTGCAAACTGGCTCAAGGACAAAACCCACATGGTTATAATAGCTGGAGCCATGTCAGACTCCAAACCAGTTACAAGTGGCGTCCCACAAGGCTCAGTCCTGGGATCTCTCTTGTTCGTTATATATTTCTCGGAGGTACAGGCCAACATGGAAGGACTGTGGCTGACCAAGTTCGCAGATGACTGCAAACTGGGCGCCATAATAGACTCTCCAGCCGACACAAGCATCCTCCAAAAGGGCCTCATAGAAACAGATAACTGGTGCCAGAGCCATGGCCTCAAGCTAAATGCCAAAAAGTGTATAGTCATCCCCTTTGGCAAAAACAAAGTGCCCACAAATTACCACATAGGTGGTAATCCATTAAGTACAGAAGAAGTAATTAGGGACCTGGGGACCCAAGTTGATAGCAATCTCTCATTTGACAACCACGTGGCCAAAGTGGTTAGAAAAACATTTTATATAGCCCACCTAATCATGAAGGGATTCACATCTAGATCAGGGGAGGTCATCGTGCCTCTTTACTCATCCCTCATCAGGCCCATAATTGAGTACAATGCCCCTTTTGGGATGTACCTTACCAGACACCTGCAGCAACTGGAAAGACCCCAAAAGTACCTCACCAAGAGGATCAAGGGCCTCAAACAGATGCCGTATGCTGCCCAGTTAAAGAAACTCCAGCACTACTCAGTGGCATACCGCCTGCTCAGAGGCGATCTGTGCCTGATGTATAAAGCCATGTCCAACCCGGAATTAATGGACATGCTGCACCTCAGAAAATCCAAATCCCATCGAGCTACGCTCGAGGGACTTGAACCTCAGCACTGAAATAAATAGGACATGCTGGAGGGACAGATTCATAACCCAGAGGCTCCCTTCACTCTGGAATAAAATCCCAGTCCAGGTTAGGCAGAGTCCCTCATTGACTCTCTTCAAGAGGAATCTTGATGAGTGGATGGGAGATCGTAGGTTTACCCCGGGTATCACTTCTGTGCCACTGTTAGACAGAGGCACAGTATACTAACCTTGAAAAAGGGCATAGCAAAATTAATTTAATATGGGTGGCGAAAGCCATACACACTCTGGCTAGGCTTATAAATGCCCTAGGGCAGATAGCCTAGAATGAACCTATGAACCTATCTGATGAAGATTTTCAGCAGCAGGTCAAGGTATCAAGCCAAGAACTGACAGAGAGAGGATATAATGAGACAGATGTCCTAATTAATGTTAATGAGGTAACAGGATTGAGGGCAACAGTAGCCAAGCCTTATTTTTCTAAACAGAACTACAGAGGTGAACAGGCCTCCAGAAAGCCATCTAGCATGAAACGTAAGGCTCCTTTATACTATTCAGACAATGTTTCTTCCTATATGGATATAGTGAGGAGGCATTGGGGCATTCTTACCACAGATAGGGATATTTGTGAAATGATAGATGCTAAGCTGAAGTTTTTATTTAGGAATATGAAGTCCCTCAAAAGGTAGCTATGTTATCCTAGGAGTACTTTTCATTCAAATAGAGCAGTTGGAACATACCCATGTAGTAAATGCAACTATTGCAAATATATTGATGACACAGCTAGCTTTGAACATCCAGATCAGAATAAAGTGTTTCATTTTCAAGTGCAAGCTACATGTGATAGCCAACATATAGTTTATTTAGCCTACTGCCTTAAATGTAAAAAATTCTATATAGGCAAAATGGTCAGACCTTTCAAAGAAAGGATACAAGAACATATTTATTATATCAGTAGGAGAAATAAAACCCTGGCCAAGCATGTCATCAGTACCAACTCTGAATACACCTTCAAGTTTATTGCCATAGGTAGAATTTTCAAGAATGTCGGGGGGGGTGGGGGATATACGTAATATGACAGAGCAGTTAGAGGCTAGATGGATTATTAGACTTAGGGGAGACTCAGGGCATGGTTTAAATGAATATTTGCCACTTAAACCTAAGCTAAAATCCATACCCTTGTTTAGATAGTATTTTTTCTTTCCTAGCTGTATCATCAATGAAGTGTGCTTACTTATATATATTCTTTACATATTTTTATATATACACTTTTATAGATGTATAAGTGTTATATTTCAAGGTTGCATTTATATATATATATATATATATATATATATATATAAATTATAACCTCTAAAAATAAAAGTAGTCAAATGATACAAATTAAGTGATAACAATTAACATCATAGGGTGTAACTTGAACTCACTGACCTACTAAGTGAAGTAAATGCACACAAACATACACTGCTGTTTGTAAAAAGCACTTATTAAAATGTATAAAGCACACATATATATGCAAAAACATATATATATAATCGAAGCACATTTTAGTTATATTTATTAGCATCTGATGAAGCAGGTCTTCTTGCGAAAGCACTTATGTTATACCATTAAAACTTCAACTGAAACTGGAAACCTTGGTCGTACCTAAGTTCTTTTGTGGTTTTATCATTGTTTGCTTTTGGGTTTATTAAGAACTCAGGAACCTGTGTTGGTTGGTTACTATTTTTGTGGCTTTATTTATAAAATTCATTCAACAAAACTGTCATCAACATGAAAGTAGTGGCAGAGCAACAAAGTAGACTTTCTCCATATGGCTGGTGCATTCAGCCATTTAGGGACACATTTATAGCATGCATCACTGGGAATTCCATGTGCTGGATAAAGCAACCAGCTTTGCTCAAAATTTTGATCTGACACACAAGTCCAAAAGCATGGATCCAGTTTTGATACATACCAGGCCTAGCCCATAGATTTCCAGACACAAAAGAGGAGGAGGAGATGAGTTATTGTGGTGTCAGTGCCTCCAAGTTAAATCACCGTGTTTAAACACAGCAAAGATGGAACTAGTCCAATATTCTCATACTTTAAAGGATATCACCTGAGGTAAAGGAGAACTAGAAAGGCTCAACGAAGCACAAGGCCCCCTTGACTTGTCACTAAAAGAAGAGTCAGCGAAAACTTTGCAGAAGAAACTGGAAAATTCAAATGGGTATCCAACACAAAATGGGTCTAAAATAGCCCAAATGGTGAAAATGACAAAGGAAGTATAATCAAGCCTAAAGCACAAAGAAATAAGAGAAGGAGCTGATACTAAACGTTTGCACACAAGAAAGCTAAGTTATTGAAAACTATTTTAAATGCTTTATCCAAAGCAATGACAAATAAGAAAATGAAATTACAGTTCTGAAATATGACAAAGAAAAACATATTAAAGAACACAGATGCAAATTATATGAAAAAGGGAACTGAACAATAGACACTACTGAAACTAAAAATAATAGAACTTTCACTGTGAGATAAGAACATATATTGCAATAGCTGTCTTGACTATTGACATATAGATGGTGAAATCTGGTAGAAATACAATGAGAAATATTTCAAACTGAAACTGCAAAGGAAGGAGTGATTACTAGAAATATGATAAATTTGACAGCTGTTACATATACCAAAGAAGAAACTGAAAGAGTATAAGCAGAGTGCAACTGGGAATCACTATTGGACTAAACCAACTGGAAATGGAAATATATAAATGTTAAGGAAATCGGGCTCATGTATTGCTAAATTTATTCAGTAAATATTTACAAATGGGAACATTTTCTCACTTCTGGGCTGATGGAATAACTTTCCCCATCTTTAAGAAAGGCATGGTGAGGGATACTAGATGCTATGGATCAATTGACATAGCTAACCATATATTAAAAGTATTTATTTCAATGTTCTTAGTAGAGTTGAATTACAGTTAAAGCAACAATATGTATATTGTACATATATTTCAAATTATACAATAGATGGTCATTAGTATTCATAAAAACGCACAATGACCAGACAGTCAAATCAGAGTGTCCATTGTAAAATGAGCACATGCCAACAGAAAGATGTCCAGAAACTAGTGTTTCATTGAGTAGATAGACTTATTATTACTATATGATGAAAACACTAAGCATATTGTATTCAACAAAGAAAAGGGCAAACTATGAGGGAAAAACTGTGATCTTCTGCAAAACTCTGGAGATTTAAGAGGAATAGTTAATGGCATTATAGTTACTCATACTACTGATAATCATGAAATAAAACCAAAGATAACATAGACCAAATGTCTACCAGTGAAGCTGAGTACTTCTGTCTCACTTTTAATATAGACTTCTTCAGAATACTGATAATTATACCTTTAAACTATCCAGAATTATGCAAAATATCCTTTGAATCTCCACAAATTTTTTCCCTGTACTTCAGAATTTGTTTTAAATTTCCATGCTAAATCACTAAAAATTTATGTTAGTCAATGATGCTGGATGTTAGAATTTCATACAACTGTGGGGGTATTTCAATAAACCTTACATGGAGTGAATTTCCATATAGGAATAATGGTAAGGCTCAAACATGGAACATGGCTGCCGAGCGATCCAGGAAACAAGGCTCGGGGTTTGCACGAGCATCCTGCACTGTATGGACACAGAGGCGTCCATGGAATGCAAATCATCTCATCTGTTGATAAAAACATGCAAATGAGGTGATTTTGCAATCCAGCAAGCATAAAGGCACCTGTGTAAGTGGCATGTAAGGCTGGCAAATGTACGCGGTTACAAACTGTGTACCAGAGGCTAAAAATTAAACAGGGGCTATAACAGCCCAAATAAAAGGTTGTACAATGTGCAGTAAGCATGCAAATGGGCAAAATTATGGCCGGTGATGTAAAAAATCAATGCAATATATTAAAAATTAAACTTTTAAGAGATATGCCATGTTTAAGTGGTGAGCAGTGATGCACAAACATGCTATCTTGCAAAAAAAAAAATTGAAAAGTATGACATTTAAAACTATTTAGATTTGCTCCATTATAGTGGCCAGCATGCAGAGTCATACAATAGCAGGTTATAGTGGTTGCTAAGGTCATAGGCTCTGGTGTAGTGCAGTATCCAGGGTATACACAATTAGGTGTATGTAAATGAGGCAAGTTTATTGAATAGCAAAATGGGCCACCGTGTCGGCAGGTACTAACTGTGTAAGGGCTAGAATCATGGTAGTGTACACAGAAGAGATAGCTAACATGAAAAGGGTTGTGTCACGGTTTGTGTAAGCAGATTGAAGCTCAGTGGCTTGTGTTTGCGGTCAGCTATGCACAGCTAAGCAGGCTCAGTGGCTCATGTTTGCGGTCAGCTATGCACAGCATTTTCAGGCTGCTTAGCTGGTTAAAGAAAAGCTAAGCATGACCATGTACAGGGAAGGGCTCTTTCTGCTCAGCAATGATTACACTGGCTCCTCGGGGTTTAGCCTGTGGAGCAGATTAAAAAAAAAAGGGAAAATAACCTGGAAAAGCCAATCAAGCATAAATGACTGATAAGCCCTGTTCAACTGACACTGGCCCATTCAAAACCCTCAATAATATAGCTGGCAAGTGGAATATATCATAGTCAGCCAATTACACAGGCTGCATCTGCAGCACACTAGTATAAAGTGTGCATACCCCCTTCAATCTGATTTTTCCCACATACTCTGCATCATTGGAGTACACACTTGGGAATTTTAACAGACAAAATGATAGGGGCTGCTGCTCTGCTACATCTGTATGCACTACAGGCTGAGGTCAGTGATGATGATGATGCTGACAATAGGCCCAGACTGAGGAGGAGAAGAGTGTTCAGGCCCAGGATAACCTTTCAGGGGTTACATGAGCTGGAGATAGTAGAGTACTACAGGGTGGACAGGGACATACTACAGCAACTTACCAAGCTCTGCCGGCCTCACCTCAGATCCAGAGCCAACAGAGGGGAACCCATCCCACTGGAAATAAAGGTATGTGTAGCCTTAAGAATTTTAGCTATGGGTACTTTCCAAATACCTACTGGAGACATCATGGGGATCTCACAGGCATCCGCATCCAGGATACTCCACCAGTTCTTGGATGTTATGCTAACACATGCCAGTGAGCACATTTATTTCCCCACACCCTTGAGGAGAGGACCAGCAATATGTGTCTCTTCCACCATGTAGCACACTACCCAGAGGTACTGGGTGCCATAAACTGCACACATTTGCACATCAAAGCACCACCCAGTGAGGAGGGTAGAGTCTATGTCAACCGTAATGGGTATCATTCCATCAACTGCCAGGTCGTGTGCAATGCCCAGGGCATTATCATCAATGTGTGTGCTGGCAGCCCTGGCAGTTATCATGACTCCCACCTCTGGCATGCATCACAGCTGTAAGAGGCATTTGCCAGGGTGGACATCCCATATGGTCATCTAGTGGGGGATGCTGGTTATGCACTGGACCCATGGATGATGACACCCATCAGAAATGCACACACACCAACTGAAGAATACCATAATGAGGCACATGCACAAAATAGGAACATTGTAGAGGGTGTGTTTGGGCTGCTAAAGTCACGGTTCTGCTGCCTTGACATATCTGGTGGAGCTCTGCAGTAATCTCCAGCCACATCTGCACACATGTTCATAGTATCTGCCATGCTACACAATGTGATCCTGCAGAAACAGCTGTGGCAGGATCATCACAGGGAAGAGACACACAGCCCCCCCCCCATGATTTCCAAGGTCCCCACAGGTACAAAGTGACTCAGAGGAGGAACCCCCTGAGCCTATCCCTGTAGGCAGATGTAGGCATGACCAGTACACCCTGGCCTTGGCAAAGAGGCAACGCATAGCACATACACTGACACCATAGGGGTCCAGGGCTGACACCTCACTCCGAGTCACATACATACAGTAAAATGGATGCCAGTTACATCACACTACCTATACCTTACCATGTATAGGCTGTGTACTGCGCGCATCCGACAGAGTCAGCCCTGAAACATTGTCCTTGCAACTGCTGCTGCCACAAGGTAAGTCACTCTTCTTAACAATAAATGAATGGAGTGGTAGAATTTGGTAGCATATGTATGGTATTGCTGCATGTATGCATGAGAATGGAGTGGGTTACTGGGATAGCATGTGAGATAACAGGAACTCTCTTGCAAATACTGGCTGCCCCACAATATGTATTAGGCCCTAAGCCAGCAAAACCCACTCCACTATGTGAGGGACTTACAAACAGTGGGGTCATAGGACAAATGCATGTATGTCAATGTTGAAGTCCCATACATAGCTGTAAACCTCTTACAGCAAGAACTCTGTACAAATCCATAAAGAAATGTGGGGCAAAGGCCCACAAACAGGGATAAGTCTTAAATATTGCTCTTACAAACATAGAAAGTTGATAGAATAAAAGGTGTTGCAGTAACATGAATTCTCTGAAGGGCAAGAAGTCTGAAACTCGAATATCTGTCATTATTTTCTAACTTCAGTCTTAAATGATTTCACTATTATTTGCCACAAACACAATTTTATGAAAAATGGACCCAAAATATGAGACAAACATCAGGACAGTCTGTGAAGATGTGTACAGTTGAGAGGTATGCCCCACTCCCCCAACACACCCGTGTTAACATAGAACTGCAGTAACATTTATGTTTGTAAGATAATAGTAGCAGAGCACACATTCCCAGAGCTGTCACAATCAACTTGATAACTTGTTCCATTTCTACAATATGCAGGGGTAATTGAGCTATGTATGTTTGTGGCTAATAGTGCCAGGAAGTAGAGAGTACTGACTGCTGGCTGTTGTAGCTTAGTGGTCTAAGGACAGTGCTACAGTTATCAGAGTCCATGGTTCAAGACTGGCCATGCCAACTCTTTTGTATGTCAGCTTACACCCAACAGTAGGAGTTGTAACCACTATCCAGAAGTCAATATTTGTTACTGCAGGAAAGCTGGACAATGAAGGGACAGGGGCCACACATCAAGAGGAATCTTGATGAGTGGATGGGAGATCGTAGGTTTACCCCAGGTATCACTTCTGTGTCACTGTTAGATAGAGGCACAGTATACTAAAAAAAAAAAAGGCATAAAAAAAAATAAAAAAAAAATGGGTGGCGAAAGCCAAACACATTCTGGCTAGGCTTATAAATGCCCTAGGGCAGATAGCCTAGTATGAACCTATGAACCTATGAACCTATATGGACAGTACACAGCTCTGAGTAACTTACACAGTGCCTAGTAGAACAGCAGGTTGTGACAGATCAGTCAGCACCAGGATATAAAGGCTGCCACGTTACTGTGTCAGTACTGATAAGTCAGTGGGCACCATCCATACCCCTGGAATAACAGGGTGTCACAGAATGTCCACAAGTATGCCTCATATATCTGTTCTGCTTGTCCTAATATTGCATTTGTTTGGCAAACCATTTGCAAACCAATAAAGGTTGATATGAAAACAATGACAGACAGTTGAGATGCAAATGTCATACCCATAAGTAAATGCAAGCTAATACAAAACCGTTCTACCAATTGTGCATGTTTGAAACAACAATATTAAGAGCCTGCCCCCATGTCTGGGCCTCTGACTGACAGTTATATTGGGCCTGTGCAGATGTCTGTCTGTAAGAGTTTGAGAGCTATGGCCAACATGTAGCCTTATAATAACAGTGCAACACAAACTATCTGTGGAGAGAACCACAGCAGATGTATGGGGCACAATGATGGACAATCTGCTAAACAGGTACAGTCAGAGGTGTGATGTTTATAACCCTGTGTGTGACGTTATGACTTTTACTCCACTCACACCATAACTACAAATACATAACACCAGCAACTATGGACAAAGGCTGTGACTAGACTACAGCAGGACAAAGAGAAACATATAAGGGGAAGGGGAACCAATGGCCAGACAAACACTGAATATGCACACTAGAACAATTTGTGCTGTAACATATTTCCCTGCACTGTATAGAGTCAGTAAACAAATGCCTGTCAGTGCTCCCTCACATTACTCTATAGTGATCTGCCACTGACATTCCAGGAAATCACAGTGCTATGTAGACTATACCACACATATTATGGAAAACTCTGCTTAGTCCAATGCACTCTGTACCCACCCCAAGATATGACTCAGTTAATAAGGATAGCACACAGCCAGGAAAATCCCTCAGCCAGTATATCACTGAGGTGCTAGACTGTTTACACAGGTTCATCAGCCAATCAGCTGTAGCACACAAAATCATGTACAGGTAGCTCTGGACTGGAGTCCCACTGTTACTCTTGAAGGTCATACTGGGCATGCTCCTACACTTAAAGAATTACAGCCCATGTCTAAACCCACATCTGACTATTGAACTATGTTGTCCATATATGCCTTTGCATACACACAGCTATGTACACCTTAACTGTCACTCACCACCCCTATCAGACAGGATTATCCTCATCTATCTGTATGTGGCACATATAAGATATATCTACATCTTATGAGTGTGATATACATACATATATAGGTAACATATACAAATATAACAATTATAGACAGGCAGACATAGGGGGAGAGAGAGAGAGACAGATAGAGACAAATATATATATATATATATATATATATATATATATATATATATATATATATATATATATATATATATATATATACAGAGAGAGAGGGATATAGAGAGAGAGAAACACTGAAAGGCATACGTGAAGTACTGCTGCAGCCATTTGCACACCCATTGTAACCAGTGGCATGTGCAAGTACGAAGGTGAGCTCCATTGTGTAATAGTAGTGAGGTTGGGGTTGTAATCTCACATCATCTGCTGTGTGTGTGTGTGTGTGTGTGTGTGTGTGTGTGTGTGTGTGTGTGTGTGTGTGTGTGTGTGTGTGTGTGTGTGTGTGTGTGTGCGTGTGTGTGTGTTTCTATATCTATTACATTTACAGCAGAATACACATGCCCAAAAGGCCTATGTCTGTGTAATGGTCACCCATTTTATGGGCCTGATACTAGTGTCATCCACAACAGTGGTTCACCTGTCAGCAGCTACTGACGTTATCCATCCCAACAGCAGTGTCAGACACTGCTCACATAGTTAAGCCTCATGGCACACGCAATAAGTATGTAGTGCTATAGTGTAGATTGGTAGTGGTTTGAATCCTAACAATGACAAGTCTGTGTGTGTGGTTATGGATATCCCCTTTTGTCTGTCTGTATTTTCTGCTATGTGTCTGCAATGACAATACAATTTAAGGCCCGTTCCACCCTGTTAACCCACCATTGCACTACTGCACCGGCCTCTACATGTCATCCACCTTAGAAGCAACATTGGACACTTTTCAGCCATATAATCTCCATGGCATATGTGATAAGCACATAGCACTATAGAACATACAACTAGATAGGAAGGAGTTCTAACCTAAATACTGGCAACTATGTGTGTGTTTGTAAGTCAAACCATTTTGAGTCCTGTTCCACCCTGTAAACCACCCATTGCCCTATGTTACAGTCCCTGCTGATGTCATCCACCCTAGATACAGCATTGGGCACTTTGTAGGCATATAAACTCCATGGTGCATGCAATAAATGCATAGCACTATAGTACAATAAACTAGACAGGTAGGGGTTTTAATCTCAAGACTGCCAAATGTGTGTGTATGTGCGTGTGCATGTGTGTGTGTGTGTGTGTGTGTGTGTGTGTGCGTGAAAAGCAGATCCCCTGTGATTGTGGGTTGGTTATACCATTGTGAGGCCTGTTCCACCCTCCTGACACCCCCATTGCATTAATTGACAGGGCTTATTGCTGTCATCCACCTTAGATACAGTATTGGACACTTTGCAGGCATGTAAGCTCCATCGTGCATGCAATAAATACTTAGCCCTATAGTACAATAACGTAGACAGGTAGGGGTTCTAATCTTAAGATTGCCAACTGTGTGTGTGTGTGTGTGTGTGTGTGTGTGTGTGTGTGTGTGTGTGTGTGTGTGTGTGTGTGTGTGTGTGAAGCACATCCCCTGTGATTTTGTATGTGTGGGGGTTGGTTATACCATTTTGAGGCCTATTCCACCCGCCTGACATCCCCATTGCATTAACAGGGCCTGTTGCTGTCATCCACCTTAGATACAGCATTGGACACATTGTAGGCATATGAGCTCTGTGGTGTATGCAATAAATGTGTAGCACTATAGTACAATAAACTAGACAGGTAAATCTCAAGACTGACAACTGTGTGTGTGTGAAGCATATCCCCTGTGATTGTGTGTGGGTTGGGTATGCTATTTTGAGGCCTGATCTGCCCTCTTTACACCCCCATTGCATTAATTGACAGGGCCTGTTGATGTGATCTATGTTAGATGCACTGTGTTACACTCTGCAAGCCATACCCCTGAAATGTAAACAGTTTTGCAGAATTTCCAGATGATTGGCTCATATATTTTGTCTGTGTGTCATAAACGTATAGTTTCCTGGCCAATCATTGGCAAAGCATTAAGAGCTAAAAGACATCTGAGTGTCAAACTTCATACCCTTCACAAAAGTAATTTTAATACGAAACTGGTCCCTCTGTTAGTTATCTATGTTTGTAATAGCAGTATGTAAAACCTGTCCCTATTTTGGGACTGTATCACCTTATTATTGAAGGCTTTGTCCACATGTATTATTCAAAAAGGTTTAGAGGTATTCCCCAGGCATATCAGCTCCATGGTATATGCATTAAGGATATAGCACTATACTGCATACATCTAGATAGGTAAGGTTTGTAATCTCAATACTGGTGACTGTGTGAGTGTGTATCTGTGTATGCATATCCTCTGTAGCAGCATGGCTGTCTTACCTGTGTGTGTGCAATGCTTGTACCATTTTGTGTGCCTGTGCCACCCTGTTAACTCCAGAGTAGTAGTGGCAGACACTGCAAAACTATATAACCTCTGTGGTTCATACGCTATGTATATTGCACTATCGTCCGTATAACTAGCCAGGTAGGAGATCTACAATCAACAAGGGCAGATCGTGTGTGTGTGTGTGTGTGTGTGTGTGTGTGTGTGTGTGTGTGTGTGTGTGTGTGTGTGTGTGTGTATACATATGTATATCCCCTTGCAGCAGTGTGCCTGTGTTATGGCAACAAACATACCTCTTGACCCCTTACAGAAAGACATCTGGAGAAAGCCATATATAAAAGTGGGACAAAGCCAACATATTAGGGTCAGTCTTTAAATATTGCTCTGACAAACATACACAGGAGATAGCATAACAGGTTGTGCATATGCATGCATTTTCTGAAGGGTATGAAGTCTGACAGGCAAATATATATCAGTATTGTGTAATGTCAGTCTTTAATGAATTCATACAACTTAGCCAGAAAACCATAATGTTATGCCAAATGTAAAAAAAAATATGTGGAAAACAGCAGGAAATTCTGAAGACATCTGTAGAGGTGGGGGTTATGGCCACCACCTGCCCCACCCTGCAGGTTACAGTCCATGTTTAGCTAGGTGTGACCTGTGACAATGACACAAACAATACAGAGGTCCCCAGAGTGTAGGATAACAAACATCTTGTAAGGTTGTCTACTACCTGCATAAGACAGTTACTTCACATCAGAAGCACCTTACTGGTATGAGAAATAGTATAACCTATGGTGATGTGATACAAAGAAGCAGTCATACTGGCAAACATAGGGAAGTCCTGTCTGGTGCACTTGCCATGGGTCATGGTATGTCCTGCCAAGTGTCATAATACTACAAGACATGTGGCACATTCCACATTTGATAAAGTGCAACCCTACCCTGTGTTGCCTATGTGTATGCAATATGTAGACATGTGTACGCCCTGAGATAGCTTCTGCCCACAACAACACACATATATGAAGGCATGAATGCAAACTGCCACCTCCCACACTGTGGCAACTGTGAGTAGTGTGCTGTCTGTCATTGATCCACAAACCGATGTTAACACACTGCAATGGGGTCATACAGCGGGCATGGAATGGTGGCCAGATCCTGGCCTTCAGCTGAATCCAGAAAACAGTACCATCGTACCATATGGCACGGACATGAACCCACTATTTTCCACATTAATGACAACCCTATAAATGCAAAAACTGCATTGACAGACCTGGCTACTCAGATTGATAACACTATTTCAGTCACCCATGAAGTAGTGGCAGTGATTTAAAAAGGCTTGGACGTAGTTCACCTCAAATGTAAAGGGACTGCATCCAGACAAAAGGTGGACATTACCTCTGTATAGTCCTCAGTCAGTGCAACAAGACATTAGTGGCATGGCTGGTCTGGTATGTACATATGCAGACATCTGCACCAAATGGTAAGCCTATGTTAACACCCACAAAGATTATACATGGCCTTCAACACCTGTGCCATGCAGACAGCCTCGAATCAGTAATGCCCCACTTGGTATCAGACAGGTCATCCACACTTGGGCTGTGGCATGCCTGGATTGCAATGTTGTGCTCAGCCCTTCAACAGCTCCCCCATATATGTCAGTGTAACCCTGTGCACATTACCAGCATGACATGCTTGAATTACATATGACACAGCAAAATAAACAGCTGGTGAGACAGTTTTATCTCTCAGAAGTGCATCAAGGTTGAGTGGATGTAAAAAAGAAATCTGTCCCAGGGGTCCAAAGTGTGTCAAGCAATGGCATGGGCAACAGATGCTGACAGATGATTGATGGGGATACAGTACAGAATAGGCATGTAGGGGACCCAGGGCCAGTACTGTAGTAACCTCCTTCTCTACCTATGAACCTGTGATCCTATGGAACTCCCAGGTGACATGTAGCAAGAGTAGCATGCATGTATCAAGGGGTATGTGCAAGGTAACCTGTCTACCCCCATTGTCTCTCACACACTGTTCCATGCATACACACCTAGGTAAACATGGACATATATAGCCGTACCTTGCTGATGAAAAGATCTCTGTGTTGCCATTCTGCCATCCTCAGCTCCCATACTGGCAGCAGCCCACCACAACTTAGACACACTGACATCTGGAATGGAAACAGAATAAGGTCTGTGAAACAACAGTCTGTTAGCAGTACTAGCAGCAATAAAGCATCATGGCAGAAAGGTGCATACACTTTGATGTGTACACATTATGATTGCCAGCAGACAGCACCTTACAGGCCATAAGACTACTACACTACACACTGTCATTACTGTACTATATTCACCTTGTGCATCAGACACATATTAGCATGTCCCTGCATTGATGGCATGGATAACAGGGATGTGGCACATGTATCATCACAAGCACAGGGCGAGGTGTGGGGTTGGCAAAAGCCTAGGCTGTGCCATACAGTTGACATTATGTGTGTGTGTGTCTGGAGGGGTGCTTGTCAGATGGGCTATGGAGAAGAGCTGTGTGCGTCTGTCAGTGACCTGTCTGTGACAGTGATGTGTGAGTGTGTGCATGCACACAGTCAAGCCATGTTCTAGCCCTACACGGGGTTATGTTTGACAGCCGTGGACTGTGCATGGCAGAATGTACAGTTCACCATCTCCAACCACAAACATGGGAACTGGTTCTGATAGGAGTGGCACTGCCACCACCATGCCCAAGGCCAGATGCGGTACTACTTCCTGATGATGACCAGTGTCTGCTGGGTCTGTGTCCCTCATGGGACCACCCAGGACCATGTGCCCATGGCCTTCCATGTTGTGGTGTGGACAGCACCCTTCCTTTATTAGTGCTGGTTTTACTGCCACTACGCTAGTGTGACTGTGCATGGCCATATGGGCTCTCAGCTGATGTTGTTGCTGACCTATGTCCACATGTCCGATGCCCTACACCCACCACATGTTCAAGCCAGAAATTGCACAGTTAAGGACTGACAATGTCTCACCCCACCGTCTATCCACTACATCAGCAAAATGACGTAAGGCTTCACCAATGCCATAGAGGGTATAATGCATGCCAGGCAGTGTTGCATCTATAACCACGATCATCCATCTGGGGTACAGTTCACAATGTGCCTGTGGCTCCATGACAGAATGAAACGTGCCAGGTGACACATGCTGTGACACTTCTGATAGGGGCTGGAATGGCAGCAGTCCTCCAAGTACCCCTGTCAATCTCCCTGTGTGAGACCTTGCCAGGTCTCTGGCTATAGCTAGTGTCCACAGTCACTGATGCCATAGTCGCCACACTACCCTGTGCAATGCTTCAATGCCACCACCCTCTGACTGCTCAATATCTGTGGCTGCTGAGGACTGGGTATGTGTGGGCATATTGACTGTGTGCAGGGACATGGGGGTTTAAGTGGGATGTCAACCAATGGGACAGATTCAGCCCACAACAACCCCACCTGTGCCTCACAATGGCCACCATCATCATCAGAGTCCAATGGTACCTCCTATACCAAGCCAACAGATATTGCCAGTATACTGGCTGACAGATTCAGTGCCAACTTTATCCCTCCCCCCAAAGGACTAATCACAATACCAGTAGATTGCTAGGCACCCAGTATTACTGCTGCACAGGTTAAAAAAGCACTGTCCAAGTCCAAGAATACAGCTTCTATGGGAATTGACAATATCCCTGGTTGTGTTCTACATGAACTACAGAGTGAACTGGCATCTCACATGTGTGCCCTGTTCAATCACAGCCTCAGATCAGGCTTTGTCCCTACCAAATTGTGCATTGCTACAGTCCTCCCTCTCCACAAAGGAGGAGCAACTACAGACCCTGGGAACTATCGCCCCATTCGCTTGAAGAGTCTAATATGCAAAGCTATGGAACGCATCATCACAGACCTAATAAAAAGGATATAGGGAATCTCCAAACTCTGGATCCCACACAATTTGGTTTTGTGATGGGTAGATCATGCCTGCTCAACTTGGTCAACTTCTTTGAGTCAGTCACCAGAGCTGTGGATGAAGGCAAAGTTGTTCATACAGCTTACCTTGGTCTGGACAAGGCTTTTGATACCATTCCCCACTCAGGAATCATAGAAAAACTCACTAAGCTTGGCAATGAACCTTATATCACTAGGTGGGTTGCAAACTGGCTCACAGATAGAACTCAGTGTGAAAGTAGCTGACTCCAAGTCAGACTGCCGACTAGTCACGAGTGGAGTCCCACAGGGTTCAGTCCTGGGTCCTCTCCTGTTTGGTATTTACTTCTCTGAAGTCCAGACTAACACAAAGGGACTCTTGCTGATAAGGTTTGCAGACGATTGCAAGTTGGGAGCTATTATTAACTCCCTAAGTGATGCTGACAGCCTACAAAATGGCCTCACTGAGACCAACGACTGGTGACAGAACCATGGCCTTAAGCTCAATGCCAAAAAATGTGTCATCATTCCCTTTGGGAAAAACCTGGTTCCCATGAATTACCACATTGATGTTAGTCCACTGAACACAGAAGGTATTATAACAGATCTGGGAACACAGGTTGACAGCAACCTCTCTTTTGATCACCACATTGCCACTGTAGTCAGAAAGTTCTTCTGTGTGACACATCTCATTATTAAGGGTTTTGCATCCAGGAAATAAGAGATCATTATCTCCCTCTATTCTTCCCTCATTATGCCAATCATCGAGTACAATGCCCCATTTTGCATGTACCTCACTAGACACCTGCAACAACTGGAGAGGCCACAAAAGTACATCACAAAGAGAATCCCATGTCTTAAACACTTGTCCTATATGGACAGACTCAAAAAACTCCAACTATTCTCTATCTCATATTGTCTACTTAGAGGTGATCTCTGCTTGACTTACAAAGCCATGTCTGACCCAGCTCTGTTAGAAATGCCACATCTAAAGAAATCCCAATCCCTCCGCACCACATGGTCCAGAGACCTCAACCTCATTACCACAATTAACAGAACATGCTGGAGGGACAGATTCATAACCCAGAGACTGCCCATGCTATGGAACAGACTTCCCATACATGTCAAGCAGAGCACCTCACTGACCCTCTTCAAGAACAACCTTGATGAGTGGATGGGAAACAGAAAATTCACCCTGGGGATAACTTCAGTGTCGCTACTGGGCAGAGGCACTGGGAACTAAGGTCAGGTGGCACTATGCCAGGGTAATCCTATGGCTAAGCTTGCAAAGGCCCCAGGGCCATTAGCCTAGTACACACCTATGAACCTATGAGACACTGACATCAGGTTATGAGGGGGACACACTCCAACCCCCATGGTCATCTGTGAGGGGAAGACAACATGACTACATTAATTCCTGCAGTATCATGTTTGCTGATACACACACACACACACACACACACACACACACACACACACACACACACACACACACACACACACACACACACACACACACACACACACACACACACACACACACAGGTGAGGTGCCACAAAGGCATTATACAGACCAAACCATCTGACTGCACAGCACACAATCAGACCACAACAGACACAATCTGGATAGGCCCTCAACAACATACAGTGCAGCTATGTCCAGTTAATGTTGCTAGTTTTATACACCTGTGAGATACGTGACAAGTCAGACTATCTGATGGCCATTCACCTAACATACAGTTCACCCGTGTACACAATAGTAATGCACCACTGTATATCACAGTAGCTACACCTATACAAAACTATGTGCTAATATGTTGCAGCTCCTGCAAATATACTACTGTGATTAACAATGTGATGCACTGCAGTGAACCCCACAACAAGTGAATACATAACAGTTGTGTGCATGGCAAAATGAAAGCCCTTAACATGCCTAGGGTATAGGTGAGCCATAACATGACAGTTCCACACTCACCGGTTACAGGCTGATGTTCCTCAGCCACACCAAAGGTACCTGTGGAGGAGAGGTATTGTCAGCACACACACATATGGCAATGGTACTACACAAATTGCTGACATTCACAATATGTGTGCACATGTGTGTATTACAAAACCCCAAAACCACAAATGCAGATTGACCTCACATATGGGTACAGGTATGCAGAGGCCACTAGTATGAATTCTACACTATTAATGTGATGATCACTGGAGGCTTACCTGGATGATTCTCAGCTGTGGACTCTGTGCCACCCATCTCCATGACATATGTACTAATGGTTTCCTGTGAGCTGGTGGCTGACACCAGGTTTGCCAGGAACTCCTCTGTGGTTGAGAGTGGTGGTTATGTAGCAGGCCCTCCCCTCCTGTGCTAGCATGGTCCCTGGCCACAGCTGAAACCCTTGCCATGCATGGTGTATGAGATCAATACATGGTGTTGGACCTATTCATAGCTCCTGTCCTGGTGACCCACATTATTTTCTGTTGCTACCAGATTTTCCCACAGGGCAGTGCATTGTTGCTGGTTATGGTGGCTCCTTGAGAACAGCACCTAGTGATGCAGTCTCAGGGCTTCAATAATTGCAATAGTCTTAACTTCTGAGAAGGCTGTGTTGCATCGTATGTACATCTCACCTGAAAGACATGAACAGGGGAACACATCACAGGACTGCATACATTGCTCACCATTATGTACAGACTCTGCACATCCCTTTTGCCAGCACTATCCACCACTAACCCCCAAATCATATCTCCGCCATATATCAGCACATTATGTCTGTGGGTATCGGCAACATATTGGCAATACAGCATGCGTTGATCTCTGATCCTGATGTTTCATGCTACTTGCTGCATGTGCTATGAGGTGTTGCACTGCAAGTAGCTGTTGCACCTATTACTGCTTGCTCATCTGTCTACATGAACTGCTGTGGTGTCAGACTCCTACTGTAGTAGTACTCACCTGGTCTGTAGGCCCACCTCTCAGGACTCCCTGGCCTTCCTCACTCAGAATATGGACTATATGGCTGGACAATGTCCTACAGTTTCCCCAGCCAGTGTGGTTGATATTGGTGTCCTGGCACTGTGTAGCACCTGCCTCATGTACACGGATGGACAGCCATCTGCAGACACCACCAATGAACACACTGTGTGAGAGATGCAATGACTGTAGGCACCTGCAGTTCATGCTCTTTGCCTGTCAAGGCTGCATATCTGTCCCCAAACAAGTTGTCAACACAATCAGTACACTTCACACACCACCCACACCTACACAACACACACAAACATCTGCAATGGTCCTCAACATACACATTCACAAACAAAGGAGATCTCTAAGGCAAAGCCACACATGAATGCCAGAGCTGTACACAGTACATACCACACATGGCCATGCACTTGTGTCCCACAACCAGACAGCTGTGAGCCCATGTCAAACATGTTACACATAGGGGACACCAGTGGAGACACACTGGTGTACCTCTGACCTGGTTGAGTATATGGATGGCCACAATTACTTTTGTGTCAGTTGACAGACTCGGCCATATTGCATATGCACTGCTGTCTCTCACCAACAGGTACTGTCATGGGTCTATCACTGTACATGTTGGTGTGACTGACATGAGCTCACATGTATGTCCCTGGACTATATGCAGTGAGACATGAGTGACCACACTGGTTATGTGTCCCAGGCAGGTATGTCCCTAGCCTTGTGCAGCATTATGCTGTCACCCAGACGGATGCCACAATACAATCAGGGAATGATTGCCCTTAACATGTGCACATTTAGCCTGTGATATTCCAGGGATTCTAGTACCTGTGAGTCTGGAATGATATGCTACACATACCACGATGCTCTGCGAGAGATGGCCTCCATTTTTCTTCACTGGTCATCATGTGTCTGGCAGTGGTTCCTGCCATCCCCATAGTGACTCCATTGGTAACATTGGTGATGTTATCACTACCAACATACAAGTGTCAGTGCAGCACACATTGAAGGCCATGCTACTAAATGCTAGAGGTGTACACATGACTTTGTCCTCAGTGCAAGCAATCCTACCTTGAGAACAGCAGATGTCTGTGACTCACACAGACCATGGTTCAAAGCTGCAGACAGCACCCCAGCCTTACATGGTCAACCATCCTATCATACATACAGAAGGCAAAGTTTAGCTGGTAATGCCATGGGACATGGGGTTTCTGTATATATGAGACACATACACACCTCCATGCTATACTGGCAGTAAAATGCACAGGGGACACTGCAGGGGAAGTTCACCATTGCCAACACAAACCTATGCAAATCACAGCTACGTACCGGCCACCACATTTGACCAGGAAGCCCATTCTGCCTACATGGACCTCATCAACTGTATTAGAAGTCAGGTATGTACCCTGATCCTGGGTCAATTGAAGGACCCTAATATACACTGTAAGACGTAACCATGTCAGCACACAAATAACCAGGAAGCCATCAACAGTGGATGTTCAAACACCTTGGTGCAGCCAGGGGCTACACCCACATGAGGTGAAAGTATATTGCAGTTGACATCACATAACACGGTTTATCACTGCAGCATCCCTACAGTGTCATCCTCCATGGCAAAGCAACCATCATGCAGTAATGTTTGCCGTCACCACCTCCCACAATACCCAACTAGCTAGGCTCATCCATACATACAACTCCTACATGGAATACATCCTCCTGGGTGGCTTACACAGCCTCACAGCCTCCAACCCCTCAATAACTCATTACATCCAAGTGACGCCTCCAGGTGCATCTGCGGTTACCTCCTACTGATGCTTTTAGGCATCAAATATTGCTTGTTCATATTTGCATCAATAATTCCAAAACCATACTATGTACAATTTTAAAAGATTTCATCTTAAAGCTTACATAATGGCAAATGCAACCATATTTATATTTGAACTCTGACTAGTGCAGGTAAATAGATATTAACTGTAGTTTTTATGATATTAATTTATATAAATATAATGCTCACATTTTTAAATATCTCAACAACCAAGTAACAGACAGAATTCCTTAGCTTCATATGACTGCTCCCAGCTAGATGAATAAAATGCTGCTGTAAGTATGTGCGTAATTTGAGTGGTTGCTGAGATATTGTAAGTTGTTTACAAAATATTACAAATGTAATAGTAACTGTGTTTACTGTGACTTATAAAATTCAGTTTAAGACCTAGAACCTAAAGAATGCTGCCACTATGAAAAATAGTTTGTGCTGATGAGTTTGCCATTTATACTTTCATAACCTCTATGGTTTCAGAGATAAGAACATTTATTTAAAATGTGAGGACATCATGTGATTCTGTCAAAAGGCTTAGGCTCCACCTGTTGGAAGTTACAGTGCAAACTTCCTGAGCTCCATTGGAGTGAATGAGTTAAGGACTGGCACTAATATCCACATATATACACAAGCGCTATATGTGCATTTGTATAGATGCATGTGTTCAGGTATACTTGACAGGTCTACATCATCCTCTGCTAGGATATCCACACCTGTCTGGTGGACATGTGCAATACATACTGTCCATAATAGGGATAACATACCGCTATCCAAGGCAAAGTAGAGGAAGGTGCCCATTCTGGGGCAATGTCTCCTTAGCGTGTACATGAGAATGGGATTGGTCCTGCAAACCTGCACAACAAACACAGTGCTTACATTGTCTACATCCACTACAGACAGTCATATCCCCTACTGCACATATGTCTGCAACAGCACAGGTAGTGGCTGCTCACTTATGGTGTGTAAGGACACCAGCTATACCAGTGCTGTTGGTATAGCATACTGGATGCCTGACAGAGTTGGTGTAGGCTGCACTCCCTGTGTTCCACATTATATCAGGATATGTACAGTACCTCCTCCATTTCCTATTTGTGGGGAACAGGTCACCACTGCCATGTGATAGTCATGGTATACATCTGCCATGGGACCCTATCACATCACAGGATACATCCTACCTGACCTCAAGAATAACCTGCAACACCATAAGGAACCCTATTGAAAGGAGGAGTGAGTACTACCTTTGTCCCATCCGTTTGATGGACAACCACTGTCACCCCTTTACACTAAGGTGGGGCATCCCCCACTCAATCACATGATAGACCCAGCAGCCTAACTAGGCTATTCTGCAAGGCCACAGCACAGTTTCAAGTGAAACCCATTAACAAGGATATGTGCAACCTGTCCACACTCCAATACGCACACTTAGGCATTGTCAAAAAAGGGTTCTTGTCTGCTACAGTCAGGTGGCCTCTATGACACAGTCACCAAAGCCATGGACAGGGGGTGATAGTTTATCCAGGTCAAGGTCAGTATTTTGCACTATGTGACAGTATAACCCATGTGGCCATTATGGATATAACACTCCCAAGTATGCATCACACCATACTTTGCCATAGGGGTAGCACAGCGGTGCACTGACATGACCCAACTATTCCACATAAGGAAATGCAAAACAAGCAGTTGACCCATAAGTAGGTGTGTAACCTGTTGTTCCATGTTTGGTTATGTGTTATGTGTTATATACGCATCTGAGGTGCATGTAACAGCCATTAGCCTATGTTCAACCATGTCTGCAGACAACTGCATTTGTTGTGCCATCACTGGATTCCCTAGTGATGTTGGCATCTGCCTAGGAGGGTCTCACATAGATATATGACCATTGCCAGACCCATGGCCTCAGGCTGCATAATAGGACATGCAGTGTGAACCCCTATGGGGAGAGTGACGTCCCCACATATTATCAGAGTATGAACAACATACTAGGCACACAATCCATCATGAGAGTGCTGTGGACACAAGTCTTTGGCAACATTACATGTCAACACAATGTTACTTCCATTGTAAGATAAACCTTCTACATGACCCATGTCATACATAAGGGCATGTCATCACGGGACATGGGGTATAAACATTCCTGCATTCCCCCCAATGAGAACGATGAAGGTGTATAATTCCCTATTCGTAACTGATGTCACACAGCACAAGCAGCAGCTGGGGAATCCCAGAGGTTCCCCACCAGGGAATACCAGGGCATCAAACATCTACCACACACCGATAGGCTATAAGGCCAACCCTCTACCCAGTTTCATACATACTCATCATGGGTGACCACAGTGTGGCATGCAAGGCACTCACAGACGCCATATTGCTGGGACTGCTGCATGAGTGGTTATGCTCCACTCTGTTGACACACACACACACACACACACACACACACACACACACACACACACACACACACACACACACTCAACCTGGTGTGTGGGCATGAAGTGGGCTTGTTGGCACTCAGATGTGTGTCTCTCACAATCAGGCTACAGGGGAATGGGCACCCTGTCCACATCAGGTAGGGTAGCTATTTACACCATTGCAGGCATAGCCTGGATAACTGGATGGTTAACTGCACATACGCCCTTGGGATACCACCTGTGTCCCTGTTGGAAAGTGCTGCCTTGAAGACACATGAGCTAACATCTGGCCTAGGCATATAGCTGCTCAGGGCCCATAGCCTAGTAACAGCATATGGTACCAGGACTACCAGATATGCCCTGAGTGCTGTGACAGACTGTGTTATTATGTGTCCACACCCATCACTGTAATCGACTGCTGGGTGTCCCATATGGGCAACATTACTGTACCATGTCATCCAGCCAATATCCAACAAATAGGTGAGTGGTACTACAAGTGCATGTGGGCATTCCTGCAACATTTGTGCTACACAATAACCGAGAGCAGTGCATATGTGGTGTTGGATGTCCTCCTTGTAGCTGTCTGACATCTGCAGTATCCAGATGATTGTGGAATGTGTACATGTGCCTGATAGATGTAGACCCCTTGCCCGATAAATGTGTATTTCCGGACACCAGTTGGACAATATCTGATGGTTGTCCCCAAAGATTGGGGAATGTGCCTGTGACATGACAGACCCCTGGGAACAAAGTAATGGTGCATAAATATCTGGTACTGTGTGCATTCCCTTACATTGTATGCTCAATATGTATGCACTGCTGCTGAGCCAGAGCCAGTGTCACCCCATTACTAGTACCTATAATCTGCTGTCCTGCTGCAGGGGGTCACTAGGTATGCAAGCCATAGGTGTCAGGCAATCAGATACAGGTATGGAGTACACAGTAACATAGCCATGGTATGTCATGAATGGTCAGGGACACCTGGACAATCTTTGGTCTAAGCCTGTATGACATTCACAGATTGAGAGGGGCTCACTGACAGTACATGATGTCATATGCCTGCTATAACCACCAGCACTTACTGTCAGTATTGTACAACAGACAAAAGTAGCAGTCATATGTGAGCTGACCATTGCTGGGGTGATTCAGGGGCCAGAGCTGTGATATGTCACTGCAGACAGAGCCGTAAGGGATAGCTGTAGGTGCTGGACAGCAGACTAACAACAACATTTCAGTCCAGGCAATGTTGTTGAGACCTACTGTTTAACTTCTTATTTCCCATGCCAGTATCCCCCATCTGCTATCATTACATGCTTCATTCAATGACATACCTGGTATAATGCTGTACTCATTTGAGAAAAGAAATCCACTTGTAGTATCCTAGACAGTCACAGTCTGTCTTTATGAATAAAATGTCAGACCTGTTTACCATAGGCAGCAAATTGCCTTTTGTAGGTAATGCTCATAAACACATGATTGCCTGTGCACCAAACTGTGACTCCCATTTACTAACTGTCTCCAGAACAGCTGGGTTGCTTTTCCATTAGCCAATGGCATAACAACACAGTCCTATAATTAAGGCCTTCATGTAGGCCTTGCCCATTTTCCTGGCCTGTGAAGAGGACATTATCGAGGTGTGGGAGCTACAGCATCACAGAGGGTAGGTAGAAATACTGTCTAATGTTTGGATTGATGTGTTATGTCCACAGTTTTGCATGACATGTCTGGCCATTGTTAACAGACTTTCAGATTCTGTAGCAGTGTACTGTGTACTGTTGAACAATGTGTGTTGGAGTCAGTAAAGAGACAGGGACATGTGAGTGTCATACATCCTTTTTCTCTGAATGTGCATGCTGTAACAGTTGATGCTGTTCTATCAGCTGTGTATGTTTGTAGGAGGAGACTGTGACACGTCCCTTTCACATGAGCACCCCCCATCCCTTGATATATGGGTGTCATGTGGAGTCTCTGTTCTAGGTGTTTGGGAGGTATGTTAGGTCTGTAGCAGGTAGCTGGACATACTGCTGCATGTGTAGCAGACTGCAGCTGATGCAGTCTGGCCAGGAGTCAGACTAGGGACTGTGAAAACATAGGGGGACAGCAAGCTGTTACTGTCAGTGAGGGAGTGGTGTTAGCTGTCGTGTGACAGCATGGCCTGGTTGAGGATACCCATAACAGTCCAGGTGAAGCATGTGCCTCTGGTACATATGTTACATAATAGTGCCATCCGGAGAGTATTAAGTGACATTTAGAACTGTGAAATGTGCCCCACCCTGCAGGACTTCAACGTGCTACTGTGGGTGGCAGTGACTGTGGTGGGAGCAACCAGTTTTGCTAGACATTGCATGACTCAGTTATTCCTATGTTGTATTGACATACATGTAGTTGTGCCAGAGACTGGGCTGTGGGCCAGGACTGTGGATGTCCAGATGTGACACATGCTAGGAATGATACATTATATATAATATATTAGTAATGTTGTTGTTGTTGTGTCTTTCGGCTTTTCCCGGTTAGGGGTCACCACAGTGGAACACCAGTCCGCTAATGATTGGCAGTAGATTTTTACGTGCTGAGTTGCCAGCCGTGATGCACAACCTTCAACGAAGGTACGCCCATTCACGCATGGCTCCACACAGAAGACGCTCTAGCTGAGAATCGAACAAGACAACGTCATACTGTGAGGCGACAATGCTACCGCAGCACCACCACTGCAGATTATATAATATATTAGTAATATATATTATATATTGATTATAATAATATATTATATACATAATAATATTATATTATCATATTATATTATGATAATATATATTATATGCTATATTACTAATAAAATATATTGTGGCAGGTGTATTTGTAAGACATATGTGCATGCATACAGTGTGTTACACATGATTGGCATGGACATGTGTGTTCAGATGGGTATGACGTGTGACACTGAGCTGTCTGTCATGGTTTGTAACCTCAATCTGCACTGCATTGCCAGTATGTCAGCACACAGAATAGGTTTTATGACAACCCTGACATAAATAGGGGTAACAACTGTGTTCATTCAGCAACAGTCTGTGCAGTTGTCAGCTCTACCTGATATTGTAGGCCTCCCATACATCCAGCAGCATTTATTTGTCTGTGTACTGGTTTGTTGTCTGCATCAGAGGCCCAAGTACTCTGTGATTTGTCCCAGTATATATAGGAGTAGTGTGTCACTGGAAATTAAGATATGTTTGTAAAAACACTACTTGCTCTCCTGAGCTCATTTGGCCTACTGATATGATGCACTACATTGTAGTTGATAAGGTCCTGGGTGTGGTACTTGGCAGTGGTGTTTTTTTTCCCTAATGTTACATCACTGTACTGCAAGACATACTTAGACAAAATGCATTAATTCCTCAGAGCTGAGGTGGTGTAATGGTGCTTTTCTCTAACTGTACTTTAGAAAGTCCTGGGTTCAATATTTGGCAGTAGTGTCTTTTTCCCCTAATGTTACATGACTGTACTTCATGATATATTTACAAAAGCAGGATCAATTCCATAGAGCTGATTTGGCCTAGTAGTGTGTTGCTCTAACTCTAGTGCACAAGGTCCTGGGTTAGAGACTTGCTAGGGATGGCAACACTGTCTGAAGCAGATAGAGTGATTAAAGCAGTTTTAAGTGGGTTTGCACGATTTTGTGTAACATGTCGGGATGCCAAGTGGCACTTCGGTCCGCTTAGCATCGCTTATCCCCACTTAAACCTGTGCTATTTCTAAAAAAAAAGAAAAAAAGAAGGTGTGATAGGAAAGTGAAATGGGGCAAGCAGGGGGGAAATCATTATGAAAGGCAGACAGGAATGTGCAGGATGGGTGTAGGAAAGGATCATAGCTCTCCATTTCTTGTGCAGCAACAGCTATGCATGATGTGGACAATTTGGAATTTAGAGCCTCACATCCCACAGGGAGAGGTGTGAGTGACATAAATTTGTAGATTAATTCATGGGGAGCTTGATTAATGTCAGTATACATGGGTGCAAAATAGAGAGCTATGTATGGGATGAAATTATTTTTGTGACAGTTACCCTTTTTCTTTTTTATGGTGAGAGGGGGATGTTGAGGAAGGGTTGTAGGTATGTTTGGGAAGGTAAGCTGGGTAGGAGAGGTTGCATTTGCAGACAGACAAGACACCGGACAGGGGCAGTGTATGACACATGAGGGGGTAAACACCTTGGATGGGGAGTGGTGGTTGGGAATCGGAGGACCAAATGCCCCAGATGGAAACAATGGGACTGAGGTCCCCACCCATGGACAGTCACCACTGCCACTTCATGGACCAGAAGGTGGCTATGATGGGGGCTGGGAGCTGGGGACAACTTGCCTCTTGAGGTGCACTAGTCTGCCCTCTATCTGGCGCAGGTATCATCCAAATCCCACTGAATGATCCTCTGCACCATACCTCAGAACTGGTGTCGGGTGAAAGGGTCACCTCTGCGCCCACTCCCAGGGAGGACGGCCCCTTCCCCTGAGGCAGTTCCACCCAAGGGTGGTGCAGGACTAGCAGAGGAGGCAGCTCTAGATTGGGTCCCAGATGTACTGGGACCCAATGCCATGGCCAGATGAGGCGGGGCAGGCGAATCTACTGGGATCGGTCTACCCAAACTTGCTATGGTGTTGAGGTTTGTCAAAGTGTATCGGTTAGTCATGAACAAAACATTTCAATGTTAGTTATGACAGCATGCATGTGTGTTCATAGGTTAGTACTAAGCTAACTGCCCTTGTGAGCCATTTTAAGCTTAGCCAACTATTACTTGTGAGACTCAAACCCTGCACCTTGTGTTTGTAAGGCAAACACCTTAACCATTAGGCCACCCTCCCAACCCCTAAAGGTTCCATAGATTAGTACTAAGCTAACTGGCCTTGTGAGCCATTTAAAGCCTAGTCAATTATCCCTTGTGAGATTCAAACTCTGCACCTTGTGTTTGTAAGGTAAACACCTTAAGCATTAGGCCACCCTCTCAACCCTCAAACCTGGGTTCAAATTAACCCAGAACGATAGAATTGAATAAAAATGCATAACAAATGGAACACATGCATAAATGTAATAACAGTCATTATTGTAACAGCATGCCAGTAACAGTCACAACAACAGGCCAACAACAGTGGAATTTCAACAAGAAAAGTTAGTATACAACCATTGAAATATACGAACAATAATACAACACAAGTTCCAACATTAGGTTTTGAGAACAACACACCCATAGTATATGAATAATAATTAGTGATGCAGATAAGGGGTGGCAGAGAAAACAACTATATAGGCTATATTTTTCACAACACTACTGCTCAGTACTCTACAGGTCTGCCCTTATTTTACATCTACCTGTGCCCTATAACTTCTGTAGCATGTACATATCCATTAAGCTGTTGACCTGGAATGGTATGGGTCAAGCTGTGAGGACTACAGGTATATAACTACAGGAGACTCATACATGTCAGGGTTACATATATGACTAACAAGGTGTAACCTGCACTGATGTTGTGTGAGTGTGCTACTGGCATACTTCAACTGGATTTATATCTGTGTCCAAGGTTGTTGGCAACAGTGATCACTAGCCGTGACAGTATGACACTTGAGAGACATGTATCAGGAAGATTGCATGGTGCATATACTTATCCTGCTGTCATTTGTAAGCATGAGGTTGGACTATCGGCACACATTCACAGACACATCAGGCATCCACTAGTACATTTGTACACAGTTTATTAGTATACCCTTCATACAGCTAATACAAAACTTTCTTTACCTGTAAGCCCTGTGGAGAAAATATCAATTAACACTATATGACTGTTCCTGCAAATAGTCAGGACTACTTATCTGTAACAATAAATACATCTTAGTACTAGTCCCTGGATTCAAACCATGGTCTGTGTGTGCAAAAGTGAACAACATATCTATTTGTTATCACACTGAGCTACTGGGACACTGCTATCAGGTGTGTGACTGATTCGTACCTAAATCAAAGTCTGACCTGGTAATATAAGTAGAGTGTCACAGAAGACTGCAGTAACAGTTGAACATATATGCATGAGATTCATGCTTGACAAAGATATTTGGTGAACTCTGTATTAATTAATTGAATGCAGGTGTACACATTTAACCCCTAGTGGATGTGAATATGGGTGATCTGTACAGACCATAGCAGGGTGCTGGGTTGCATAGCCAACCCATATATATGTGCACATCATATATTTGCAGTCTCCACCTATTACACTCTCATATTTGCCTGCATCAGCATATCTACATTCAGGAATACATATAGGTGAAATGCAAAGGTTAACACAAGACAATCCTGAAAGGAACACACTATAATACATTACACATTATTATTCAAGGTTCAGATTTTAGTGCAAAACATATATCAAATTGTATTGTATCTTGTTTTATGGATCCACATCTACACTTTAGCATAACAGTTATTTATCAGCCAAACTTCACTCAGTTCATGGTGTCATAGCCATGTTTGCTGTGGAGCACCTTTATAATTGTATTTCTTCAACAATAGACCAGAATAAAAGCAAAAGTTGCTGGAAATAACCTTATTGAGGGTGACATGACACAGTGGTTTATTACATTCAAAATTCTGACTTCAGTTTTACTGCATATCCTGTGGATGATGAATGAATGTTATGTATTACCTTCACAGTTTCAGTCATGGTGTACTTTATTACAAGATCTTTAGTATTAACACAGTATATACTTATGTCATTCCTACACAGTATTACTGCAGTATTAGTTTTCTTTCATCAACAGTAGCTTGTTTGGTGCCTTCAACTGTATTGCACAGTACCTGGCATTACCCACTTATATCAATATGGGTCTAAGAACACATTTATTGCAGTACACTCAGAACACACTATACCTACTAGCAGTAAACAATGTACTCTTTCTTATTTATTGTACTATATATTGCAAGATAGATCTGTACTCACCAAACAGTCAGTGCATCCTTGCTAGGCATCTGGCATGGGCCTCTAAGTTGTAAGTCCTCTCCTCTGCAGCTGTAGGGGGAAAGCACACCATTATATGTACCTGTCCATCACATATTCATGCTAAAATATGGTAAAGCAATGATTCATATACTTACAAACTGCTAGGGCATTCCCATCCTAAGCATCTTGGATCCATTGGACCAAGACCGCCCCATTCCTCCACTTCAGGTCATCATAATGATGAGGCACCTATTCACCAGTGCAAATGAATAAATAACTCCCAAACGCTAAAGGTGGTCTGTCACAAAAACAGTCAATATTAGCAGATCTGAGGAAGACAACAGTCAAAAGCACTTATCGGATATCTTCAAGGGACAGTTTTGAGCTTTTTTATTTTTCATTTTATTTTCAAGTCGAAGTTTTATTCGTATTAAAGGACTACATTTTAATTGGAACACTTGTGGCTTTTGTTGATTGGCCATCCTTGGGTGGATTTTCTGTCTTTTTTCTGCTAATATTCACCAGTGCAGGGGATTCCAGTGGCATTGGTGAGGTCGCGTGACAGACGGTTCCAGGCCTCAGACTTGTATTCAGAGCCCTGGCACTGGCGCTGCAGCAGTCTGTCATCATGGTGCTGAACAAGGATCCCAGGCATGACTCTGGAATCCAACATGCCCCAGCACTGCGCCTGAAAGCACACTCCCTCTCCACCTCCTGCCATAGTTCCTGCATGGGTCAAATTCCAACAGAGTCTGGCTGTATTCCTGCTTGTGCAGCTTAAATAAAGGTATCTTCCCACCCTTTGCCACCATTGAACCATTTTTAAAATTGCTAAGCACAGCTCGGCAGTGTGCAAACCTGCTAAGCCTAGTTGAGCAGTGCTTAAAGTGGCAAATGCTTAGCAGTGCTTAGTGGTGTGCAAAGCCACTTAGGTCAGCAGAGGACTGCTTAGAATGGGACTGCTTAGCAATGCTCACACTGACTAAGTGGAGCTAAGCGTTGCTAAGTATTGCTCAGGCAGGGCCCGTTTAAACATTGCTTAGCAAGATTTAGTTAAGGGCAAACGAGTTCTACATGATAACAAATATATACTGACATCCATTACTCATTATTGATACTTTATTATTATGTGTTTGTATTTTACTTTAATTACAGTACCTTGGTGTGTGACTGAACTTATTGGACACTTATGTTTAACTGGAGCTTTTCACCTCATATCTCCACTGATACTTGGATTCTGGACCAGCTGCACTAACCTGGTTGACAAATATCAATAAGTAGGGCAATAAAAAAAATAGAAATAGAAATAGAAATGCTTTCCGATGTAAAAACTGAATGGCCTGTCTTAGTATTTGAACCATGTACCTATGGCACACAAAGCCATGACTATAACCATTCAGAGCTATGCTTAAACTTGAAAAAAAAATAAACATAAAAGAAAAAAAATCACACTGGGACATTTAATTTTCATGCCATACATTCATAGTACATCTGTGTGGAATACATAACTAAATATATAAATAAATGTCTAAGGACACTTTCTTTCATGTTTTTGTGCTGTACGACACTTTCACAGTGAAGGGGTGTGTTACACATCTGCGAGCACTGTAACACACCCCTTAACACTGATTCAGTAATCGTGTACATGGCTCTCCCTCAGTAGTGCACCTTCATTAATATGCAAGGAGCACTGCTGAGGGGGAGCTGCGGACACGACCACCATACACTCCGTGTAGAAATTACACTATTCCTACATGGAGTTTATTAAATCTGAGGGTGTATCTATCACTTATTTAAGACAGAAAACAAGAGGAAAAGGGAGTCAACCACTGTGGAGATGCTACTTCCCTTATACTTCACAATGTGCTATGCAAACATAGGGACCTAAGTGTCAAACACATTCATAGTACATCTGAATGCAAAGAAGGAAGTAGAAGAACCCTGAAGGGCCATCATAAAATGACATTATTTATGAAAGGTAAGCAATTTCTTTCTGAAATAATGTCATTGTATACCATCAATACCCGACTTCTGAGTGGATGCATCACAGGATTTACCGAAGTCTGGCTCTATTTGATAACTACAGTGTTACCCTCATGATTAAACCAGACCAACCATAGTAAATCCTGTGATACCCACACACAGTCATAGGTTATTGCGAACATATACAATTACTGATGCAGATATTTTACTTCAACATATGATTAATATTTTGGAAGACAAGTATATATTTTTACATTGATTCAGAGATACCTTTGGATAACAAATGGAGACAATATTTGTAAAATAATAATGAAGGAAATGTTTTTTTCCATAACTTTAATTTATATTTCAGTGTTCTATATATCATCCTGGGACAGAATTAAGAAATCTAAGAATGGTCATTCAACTGACAAATTTAATATAAACAAAAGCCTGTGAGAAGATTGTCCGTTTACTGGCACCAGAACTTAAATATATATGTTTGTGTGTGTGTGTGTGTGTGTGTGTGTCTGTGTGTATGTATATATATATATATATATATATATATATATATATATATATATATATATATATATATATATATATATATATATATATATATATCATTGCATTATGAAAGGTAGAAAATTAAAAAAAGAGAACCACAAATGGTAGAACAAAAAAAGAGAGAATTACAAAACACTGAATGACTCATAAGAGTGAATCACAAAATACTGAATACGTATCTCCCACTTTAGAAAAAAATATATATATCAGTAAACCACAGCTACAAAACTGAAATCAAGTATTGTCTTGGTAG
Organism: Protopterus annectens; assembly: GCF_019279795.1. Lineage (NCBI taxonomy): Eukaryota > Metazoa > Chordata > Ceratodontiformes > Protopteridae > Protopterus > Protopterus annectens. Next base: position 831,339,936 of record NC_056739.1, read on the forward strand.
TGATGCTGTTAAGTAAATGACTTTTAGAAATGTAATGTGTAAGTTTAGGGTTATCGGCAGGGGTTGGGTCACAATGCTAGTGTGGATGCCACAAAAATAAAATAAAAACATATAGCTAGTTACTGGCTATATGAATGGTTTGCTTATATTAACTATGATACAGCAGGTTCTAAAGAAACAAGTTAAATGCTTTGAGAATACTATGACATATTTATATCTAAAAATGCTTCAGTAAAAACAAAGTTCATGATTTAACACAAGAAAAAGGTTACATTTAGTAGCGTGACTACCACCGAGGAGTATTAATAACAGCATGTGAAGTATAATACACTGTCACTTGTTCTAACAATAATTTCAGTATCCTTTTATCACAATATTTTATTTATTTATTTTGCATTTGTTTACCGGCAAGGTCCAACTGGGCTAACAGCCTGTTTTCAGCAGAGGCCCAGAGAGAAAAGCTCCAAAAAGAAAAAATGAAAAAGAAAGATATAATAAATTCTAACAGTATAAACCTTAGATAAGCATAATAAGTTACACAATAGACTATAAAAGGGAAAAAAACAATAAAGAGCAAAATATCTTACATGGTTATATATAGGTTTGAAAATAGCATCATAAGTTATTTGCTTCAGTGGATTAATAGAGAAATTGACTATTAATAATAGCAGTACATTTATATGCAGTACAATTAATGTATAACTTCTAAATGTTAGGCTCAAGAAAGGAATATATCCAATGGACACATCTGCCAGATATGTAGTTAGGAGTGTTAGTAAGTTAGATTAGGATTTAGGTGGAGTTGGAGAGGAAGTTGCTTGTATGCACTGATGAGAGAAAAAGGAGGATGAAGTGGGTAGGATGGGGTATGAGAAATCATCCAGTGGTAGCATAGGAGCATTGCCAATTGTTGTATAGGTGCTCCTTGAGCAGCAGTTTAAAATTATTGGTAGAGGTGGTGTTATGTGTTGGGGTATGGAGTGCCATGATTTTGCTATATGGTTAGAAAAGAGGGAGTCACCAAAGCTGTTATTGGCTTTGGTAACTTTTACTAGCAGTTTGTTGGATGAGTGAAGGGTATGGTAGGTAGAGTATGGTTGGATTAAGTTTGTGAGAGAAGGGCAGTTATTGGGATGGTATATAATGGTGTAGGCACCTGCAAGTTGGTAGGTGTGGTAGATCAAGCCACCTTAACTGTTTTAAGGCAGTGCAGTGGTGTATACAGTTGGGGCGGTTGGTTACAAATTTAGCAATTTTGTGATAGCAAGCCTCTAGTTTGTTAAGATCAGATTTCCTAAGGTAAATGAAAATTGAGGAGGCATACATTAATGTAGATAGTAGGTATGCTTTGGCAATGGATTGTCTAGTGGTAGGAGTGAGAAATGTTTTGGATCTATATAATGAACCAAGTAACATATATATACATATATATATATATATATATATATATATATATATATATATATATATATACAAACACTTCTTATCTTTATGTGTAGTAAATAAATGAAGTTGCACCCAGATGAGTGCAGCAGCCAGAGATTATTACTACCACCCCAAAGCTCTTGGTTTTCTACTTTTCTGCCATCTGGGGACTTTCTATGAAGGGTCTAGATGCCCTGCCTGAGTCCAGATGGATACTCACTGGGTACCTTATTTTCTTCATACATTGCAAAACATTGCATTATGTGAACCTGCTACCTCTAAAAGTACCCAGAAGTATATGCAACTTGCGTGTTTGTACTTGTGTGTGTGTGTATGCGCGCACGTATATGTCTATGCATTGAGGTATTAAAGGCTGAATTAACAAATGAATACCTGTTGCCTTATACTGTCTTAAAACAAATCTTTATAGGAATAGCTAATACAGATCTTACTCTCCACAAATGAAAAATAGACTACATAATCTAACTTTGGAAATTTTTTTTCTTAGAATGAGAAGGGAGATCCCACTGATTATGAATAAAGGGGAGCAGAAGTGTAGATTTAAATTCTTGATGATCTACGCCCAAGTTCAGTTGTCTAAAAAAAGTCATGAGTGGTAGGTTGTTGGTATTCAATACTATCTCATCATATATTATACAACACTATCTTTATTATAATCTACAGTGGCATAAAACAAAATTTAAAAAAAAGCATAAAATGTAATACATGACTTTACTTGCTTCCCACAGTTAAAACATGTAGGAACATTTTTCTCAAAAGTATGAAATGTCAGCCTACCAAACAGTTTTACATTTTTTGGCATAACTGCCTACTTGCAAAAATCTGCAACTTTTTGAAAACTATAGCAGTTTTGCCAGCAGTTCACATTTGTTTGAATGATTTGTTTATGCATTGGGGCAGTCAATGTATGATGAAAAGTATTCTTCCAAACAGCATCATAATTAAACATATGCAAATCACTGCATTTGGGAGTTTTACACAGCAAATGGAAGAATTTTTATTCCACATTCTTACTTCCACCATCTGGCATTTTGCTTTGTATGCTGTTGTGTGTGTGTGTGTGTGTGTGTGTGTGTGTGTGTGTGTGTGTGTGTGTGTGTGTATGTATATATATATATATATATATATATATATATATATATAAAATGAACATTTCAGTTGCATGCTAGCTGTGAATTCAGCCTATGAAAATTTTCAACTAAAACTGTGAAAAACGTAGTATACTGTAAACTTACTTTTAAAATATTTTAGCCCTTGTGATTAACAATGACATTATATTTCTTTTTATCTGTAAAAGGTTTTAGCCTCTGTATCAATAAACTCTTTAATAATATTACATTGAAAGTCACTTTTTTACTATTTGCTTTCCAAAGCAAACACTTTTCTGAAGTGCATTGCTGTGAGACCAGTCAAAGCTGGACCATATCAGATCTGTCTATACTTTGCTGTGAATATGTGCTCTGATGTAGAAATGAGTAGAAATTATGTGGCCTAGACTACTGCTGATTCAGTTCCCTAATTCCTTAGTTTAAACCAAAATGAAAGGTATATACCTTCTTTACAGATTGAATAATGTCTGGCAAGTTAACTAACCTGAAGAAAGGAAAACCATCAATACCTTCTGCCCTTTTTATATTACTTTATTGCTGCTCTCCCTCTATGGTTGTTAATTCCCTCGCCTCCAGCCTGTATTACAATGTGACTCAAAAGAGTCCATATGCTCTGGAAGACAGGTTCCTCTGCTTTTGAAGATGTTTCCCTTCTAAGAAAGTGAAAAAAAATTCTAAACCAAGGAAAAGAAAATATCACTGCAATTATAATCAATTACTAAAACAGCAGAGTGTTATCAATCCGTTCTCTTATAGCAAACATAGTATTTTCAAGTGCCAACATCATTACATTTCTAAAAGCAATTTAATCTGCATCTGCAAAATGACTTAAAAAAAGAAAAATGACAGTAATGCCATTTGATTTAAAACTATCCAAAGTGATTTTATATGTTATTTTTCCCTAAATAAATTATTATGTACCTGCTACATTAAATGTGAATACTTATATGCAAGTCCTATTTTTTACATTTTCTTAGTAACTGGGTTGCGTTGTGCTTAAAATTTCAGTCCACAAGGAAATCACCCATTTTATAATTAGCGCTTTTTCTATATTCCTGCATCACAGATTTAAACTCTTAAACATTCTATGTACACAGATTTTATGATGCATATATCATACATGATGCATAATACATATATATAAACATCCGTGTCACAAGAAGTTAACATTTTAATTGGGTGAAGATACTGTAGAAGTCAGAAAATCTAAAAAAAGCAGTAGTAATAAGGGAAACAATGTTACATTAGTCAGATTTCCAGAACTGTGAGATTCCACTCTCAGTACAGAGACACAAATTAGTGTGATGACTGAAGGTAAAGACAATCGTTGTCGCCTCATAGCAAGACGTTGTCGCGTTCGATTGTCAGCTAGAGCGTCTTCTGTGTGGAGGCATGCATGAATGGGCGTGCCTTCGTTGAAGGTTGTGCATCAGGGCTGGTAACTCGGCATGTAAAAATCCACTACCAAACATTAGCGGACCGGAGTTCCGCTGTGGCGACCCCTAACCGGGATAAGCCGAAAGATACAACAACAACAACAACTGAAGGTAAAGAAAATCACACACATAGATGGAATGTATGAACCCTGGAACTGGGCAGGATTGTTTTATATGTTCCTTAAAGATATAGAATTATGTCTGAAAAAATCTGCAGGAATGAGAAGCTATGGGGCTTGTTAAGACACAGGTGGATAAAAGTTGTCAAAAATGGTAGTAATGGTAAACTATTCCAACCACCTGGAAAGGAATCTTATACTTCAGGTAGATAAAACAATTTATGGTATTTTGGAAGGTGAAGAAAAGTTGCATTTGTTGGACTATATCAAAAGGAAAATTATATCTTGCCTGGAGTTGCCAAAGATTACCTGGGTGTGGTACCTTTCAAATGAGTGACTTTCTTAGAGGTGAAACAAGGGAAACCTAATATATTTCAGGTGTTACACAATGTTGTAAGAGATAGCAAGCATTGTATGGGCTGAGTGTACCTGGTTGAACAAAGTTCATGATTATTTCAAAGTGACTTGACAAGATAGAGTGTAATTCATAGAAGCAATCTGGGAATGTAAAATCAGAAGTGTGAATTTTAGCTGTACTGTCTCTTTTCAAAATTGTTTTATTTGATGAGAAAATATATACATTAAATATTTAACAATATTCAAACATATAGTCATATAAATTTTTTTGGTTACATACATGTAAAGCAATTAATTTAATTCATTCATTCACCAGGGGAAATAACATTAAAAAACTGTATTCATTGTTTTACACTATGTAAAAGTTGGTCATTAATGTTTTTCATGAAGTTATTACTTATCAAAGTTATTAACCTTTTCTAAAAATATATATCAACTTTTATAATTTATTGAACAATTATTTATCCTAGATGACATGGCATTGTCATCATATAGAGATATCTATAGAAGTGATGATTTTTTTGTTGCCAAAATTTATACATTGTTCTAGTGCTTTGGTTATTAGTATACTGACATCTTAATCATGAATTCCTTTAGTAAAAATAAAACAACTGTAAGTCTTCATTTTAATACCTAAATTGTTTATTATTATTATTTTTCTATTTATGGACTATATAAGTGGGTATTGTTAAAAGCAATACTCACCTAACCCCAAAGTACACGATTGCTCCCTAAACCTAAATATCTACCCCGCTTCCTAAACCTACATTCCCTCCTGTTCCTTCTACATGACTGCCACACTTACTTCACTTGAATCCAAAGTATTCAGGTACGGTGTAGAACCTGTTTGCCTGAGCTCATATTTCAGCTCAAAAATGGGTGGCAGGCCTACACAAGCTATAAGACACTGGTTTCAAGACACTGATTTTTGAGAGCTTGGCACCTGAATTCTTGTAATGGACACAAATGGATAGTTTAAATTTATTTGCCTTTCTCAGGTTTGTTATCCTATCAATGTACTTCACAAACATTAGTCATTTCATTACATTAATATTACACATAGCTTGAATTTTATGTATTTGTTTATCTTCACTTGCAGTTTCCAAAAGCCTGATAGCTGTGCAAGGGGGATATATTTCAAAAAGCCAAGTTTTAATGAAGCTTGCTTAGAAATAGCATTTGGAAGCTTTTAAATTATTATTTATATATTTAAAGGATAAGTCCCTATCATAGGGATGAAGCACACAAGAGTGATCAAAAGACCAAACTGGAAACATCAAAAACTCAGCAAGTCGAAAAGCAGGAAAAAAACTAACATAGCACCTACATTTTTGCATCCTGCACCCACTACTCCACCTCTTAATTATATATATACAAACTCCCAGGTCACACTACAATGGTGAAAGGAGCAAAACCCACAGGGACTGGCATGATGAGTAAAGTCTTGCCTCAGACATGCACAGTACAAGTTTTGATTCTAACCACTAGTTTTTGGCTAGGTTGCAGACAGACAGCCAAGTATGAACCTACAATAAAAACACTTTAGTAACTCTACCACAAGCTATACTTTGAAGAGTTGGGGGTTGGCATAATGCTTAAGGTGTTTAAGTAACAGACACAAGGTATAGGGTTTGATTCTCACCTTTGTAGAAATTGGCTAGGCTTAAAAATGGCCCACAAGGGCAGCTAGCCTAATACGTACCTAAGCTAAACTGTGATCTGCACAATCACCATCTTTGTTGTTCAACCTTCTGGGTTTTCAATGTTCTTGGTTCAGTCTTTTGACATTCGCTATAGTGAACGTTTGTCTTTCTGACAGGGGATCCACACACACACACACACACACACACACACACACACACACACACACACACACACACACACACACACACACACACACACACACACACAAACATACATGCATATAAAGAGAAAGAGATACATATATATATATATATATATATATATATATATATATATATATATATATATATATATATATATATATATATATATATATATAAATATAATAATTTGATACCATTAACCAGAATTTATAATTTATTACAGAGGATAATATGCAATTTTTTTCTAATCTGGATTATACCAGGAATGTTTGGGGCACATTGTGTGATACTGCAAATCTGGCCATGAGAAAGCAGCCAATACATTTATTAGTAAAGATGCAAAGCTACCAGCAGAGAGATGATCCTGACAAAACTGTGGCAAAATACTAAATGTTGAAGACAGTAGGATGTTTGTGGAAAATAATTATCACTTTACACCAGGCAGAAGAAAAGCACATTTATTTCAGTAATCAAGGAATGTCAAGGGGCAGGTGTGAGATTCAACCTGCTATACCCATCTGTCTTCAGAATACTTTTCTTGGAGAATGAAAGTCATTTTTTAAGCAGATCAGGCTAAGGAGGAAATTCAAAAGTTTATCCAACAAAAAATGACCCATCAAGCAGAAGACAGCTTTGATTCTCATTCTTCTGATAATAAAGCACATGGAGAGAGCAGTGAAACCTTTTCCAGTGTTCCAAAGGAAAATGCTTGAGAGAGTAAGAAAAGAACAGTAGCTGACCAAAAGAATTGGGAGTAGCATGGAATTGAACCCGAATCTCGAGTTGGGATATGGATGACAGCAGGGAGAAAAAAGCAGCATGGAAATTAGTAAATAAATATGAGACTATAAAGTATCAATTCATTTGTGAAATATGGCTGTATAAGAAAAAGTGAAAGAATGGACTTTTGCTGACTTTGTTAAACTTGCAGGAAACTGAAAAACATTTGCACACTTCATATCATTAAGGTTTGGAAGGACACTGAGGGGAAGGGAAGAGGAAAGAAAAAAGTAACTAATAAAAACAATTTCTGCTCTTAACAGTATTTCTGCAAAACTTTTCACAATATAAACATCATATTTTATAGAAAAGTGCTTTTAGCTGTTCTTGTATGTGATATAGTTCTTAGTAAACAGATGCCTTTTTTCTTCTTCCTCTTCTCTTCCCATCATCTTTTTTAATATTGAGAAATGTAGGCATTAGAGTGCAAAAGGAGATGAAAAGCTGGACAAAAGCAAGTTTAAATTAATAGACTGTAATCTTGGGTTGTTGAGGTGTAGGATGCGTGTAAAAGTTCACAGATTATAATATAGGTAGAGCTGATAGATTTTCTCTTACTTTTATATAAGTGAGTGTCTGGATTAAGATATGTGGCTTAATCTAATAAAAAAATGTACGTGTAAATATGAGAAAATCACTTATAATTAAAACTTTTCCTTGAGCAATAAATGTTCCAGCTTGTCTTTCAGGCTGTAGCAAAGGACTATATTTTACATTTTTTCTCTTACACTTCCACGGAGACAAGCTGATAATACAGCAATAAAGGATATAACAGTGGCTTCTTCAAGGCTAAAAGTCAATAATTAGTTTTCAAATTGGGGGAGTAAAGATAAAAAAAGAACAGACACCAATTAGTGTAAGTTGAAGCACAGGCAATAACATGCATCTTAGCATGAATAACCTCAATTTCAGGTTAATTAGGGCCTGTTTTTGCAACTGTCTATTTTGTACAAATGTTCCTATTAGGACGATAAAACTTCATTATTTGAATATATACATAGTTATGTGCATTTATATTAAGCTAACAGGTTCTGGGGGGTGTTTTTGTGTTTTTGTGATTTTTGAGGGTTTTTATTAAAACAAAAACTCTTGCAAAAAGTGGCATAGGTTACAGAGTTGATGATAAGAAAAAAACTATAAAGGATTAACCTGCTAAGCATTAATGGTTGCATTTATCACAAAAGCTGGAAATAGACATTTAAAAAACCTGCCATATATAATAGGTTGGAATAATGGCTCCTTACCACAATGGTGACACTTTCCATATTATCTTGGAATATGAGTTGTCACACAGGTATAGACAAAAAGTTAAGACTACTTAATTATATCAAGAAATGTGGACTGCAAATAGCAATGGCACAGACAATACATTTGAAAAGAAATGAGGATGTGAATTTGATAAAGAAAGGATTTCAGGATGGATATTTTACAGAATATCAGGGACAAAGGAATATAAGGTACTTATATTAACTGCTAGAGGAGTCCCAGTGCTGCTGTAAGAAGAAGTAAAAAGATAATAATAGAATTGTAGTAGTAAGGGGCTACTGATAAGTGATGAGGATTATGTTGGCATGTATTTATATTCCACCTAAAACTGCTATTATGGAGTTTAAAAAATTGGGGGGAGAAATGATCAGCTTTCAGCAGAGAACATTATTTATAGGTGGGGACTGGAATTTAATTTGTAACTGTAAGGGGGGGTCTATGTTTAATCTAAGATCACACTTACATTGGAGAAAGAGTAGGTTTCCTTATAGCTAAGTTACCGGTAAGTAAGTACTTTCTTTCACTTTTTTTATGTTGTCCAGCTATCATTATTTGATGTAAATTGTTACGATGATATGGCCATTTGATTAAAGTAAAGTTTGATGATTAGTGTTCGATGAACATGCTGTTCAATGATTAAACATAGGCCCCAGTGAGGCTGTATCTGGGGGAGTCTATAAGTGAAAACAACAGAGGGTAGATTTCTGAAGAAATTTAAGAAAATATTTGTTATGAAAAACATTAATTCAGCAGTAGGAACTCTAACAGAATTTACATATTATTCCCCAAGCAACAATAACTGAGCTAGACTAGGCAGAAGTTATATTTCACAGGAACACCTACATTTACTTGAGAACTTTGATATACATCCAATACTATTTCAGATCATTTTCCAATAATTACTAAAACAAAAATGCAGGGTAATGAAGCAAATATGAGTCAATGGCACTTCCCTTCCTGCCTGTTACAAAAGAGGAATTTAAGGAACGGGTAGTGGAAATGAATAGGATGTTATTAGGGAAGATAGAAAGTACTACAGAAGTCATAGTTAGCGAGTGGGATAAAATAAAAGTGGAGTTTAAAATAGGGTAGAAATAAAAGAAAAAGAGATCTGGTTAAGAAATAAAAATAATTATTTGAGGGGCTGACAGAAAAATGGAAACTGTCAGAACAAGAAGATGTGCAAATGCAAAGTGGTAATAAGCATGACTTTAGAAAGATTGTTGTAAAGCAACTGTTTTTGATAATAACTCATGAGCACAAAAGCTTTTGCCACAATGACTTAATACAACAAAAAGTAAAACAAGTTAGTGCCAAGCGTAAGGAGCCTATAACAAGAAAAATAAACACAGATCCTGTAGAGGTATTACAGATATTTCAGAAATGTTATGAAAAGTTGAATAAAGAAGAGAAGTGGGGAAATCAAGAATCAAGTGACAAATTTTAATACTTTTGTGTTAGGGTTGTCAGTGGTGTTTGCTTTTTACCATTGTACAATATATTGGCTGGATCATACCACATGATTTGGGAACAGAATTTAAATTTCTGTCTTGTTTGTATATGTATTATTCTGATGAAGTCACCGGATACAAGGAGATAAAAGTGCTAAATAAATTGGTTTACATACATATACACAATTTTTCCTGACTTGGAGTGCTTGCCTGTTGCTGACTGGGTTACAGAGGTTATTTTGTTAATTTGCTTTCCGTGTTGGTTTTGGATTTATGTTTAATGCAATGGCATCAGTGGGACAGAAAATTGAGGTTTCAGCTGGTTTTGCTCCCTTGAGTAAAGACTTCTAATAATTTGGGTCTTCTTACCTAGTTGTTACAACAATTGACCCAACAGGTTTCAAACCTGGTTACTTAACCTTCTATTTTAAATTGTATACCACCGGACTTGCGAAAAATCTTTGCATCATATTACCTTCCCTTGGGACAATGACAGATGGTTCAGTTGCATGATAATTCTACCTTTAGAAGGTTTGCAAGCAGTGGTATGACAATGGTTCAAGGCATTATTATAATGTCAAGTCTTGGTTAAAACAACATATGGACATTTTTATCAATGTGACTGTCAACCAGGGAAATCTGAAGCAGTCAGATAGATTTGATAACAAGTTGACAAGGTATAAAAAAAATCACAGTTAGAGAATAGTTATTTTTTTGGAATGCATCAAAACCAAACAAGTTTCTAAGGGCTTGCGGAGTTGGAAGTTTCCTACTAGATTGGTCCAGGGCTCTGATTTACACAAGGAACTCTTGTTCTTTTTTGACCAGCAAAGATGCTAGCTCATGGAGGTTTTAGTGAAACACAACCAAAGGGTGATGGATCCCTAAATAAGTGAAATAAACAAATTGGACAAATTCATTACTAATGACTTGCTCGTTACCAATTACAAGGATAAGTGCAACCATATTTTTATTGAGGTTGATAGGGTAACTAGTGCCATTAAAGAATGGGAGGAGAAACAACTTGAAAGAGACCAATGCAAATATTTCAATGGCACAACTTACTCTAAACTTGTTGTTTCTGGGGTTTATCAGTAGCTCAATGAGCATATAGGTGAACATGATGGTTCAAATAATGAGACCACTGAGGTCCTGTCACCTTTAGATCAACCTCCATTGAGACATTCAAAAAGGATACAAAACCAAAATTGTGGATGCCGGACACAACAGGACCAGCAGGGCTGGTTCATAGGTTGGTACTAGGCTGTCAGCCCTAGGTCCTATAGAAGCCTAGCCATAACAATTCCCTGGCTATTTCTTCCCACAATAATTACTTCCCTGGTGTCTCAATACTTATTATTCATGGAACCACAGGGTAAACAACAGGAGGGAGAGTCATTAAACCCTTCCCTGTTCAATGTTTTAATTCTTTACAACTGCAATAGTGAGGTGTGTGCCCCTGCAATTATTTCAAATGATGAAGGCAATTTTAAGATTTATAATTACAGTCACTTGTTTAATGAAATCTTGGAAAGTGAGAGGATGCCTGAGGAATGGAGAAAAAGTGGTTTAGTACCGATTTTTAAGAATAAGGGTGATGTGCAGAGCTGTAGTAACTACAGAGGGATTAAATTGATCAGTCACAGCATGAAGTTATGGGAAAGAGTAGTGGAAGCAAGGTTAAGAAGGGATGTGATGATTAGTGATCAGCAGTATGGTTTCATGCCAGGAAAGAACACTACAGATGCGATCTTTGCTCTGAGAGTGCTGATGGAGAAGTACAGAGAATGTCAGAAAAAGTTGCATTGTGGTTTTGTAGACTTAGAGAAAGCATATGACAGGGTGCCTAGAGAGGAGTTGTGGTATTGTATGAGGAAGTCAGGAGTGTCAGAAAAGTATGTAAGAGTGGTACAGGATATGTACAAGGGTAGTGTGACAGCGGTGAGGTCTGCGGTGAGAGTGATGGATGCGTTTAAGGTGGAGGTGGGGTTACATCAAGGATCAGCTCTGAGCCTTTTCTTATTTGCAATGGTGATGGACAGGTTGACAGACGAGATCAGACAGGAGTCCCCTTGGACTATGATGTTTGCAGATGACATTGTGATCTGTAGTCAGAGTAGGGAACAGGTGGAGGAGACCCTGGAGAGATGGAGGTATGCTCTAGAGAGAAGAGGAATAAAGGTCAGCAGGACTAAGACAGAATATATGTGTGTGAATGAGAGGGAGGATAGAGGAATGGTGAGGATGCAAGGAGTAGAGGTGGCGAAGGTGGATGAGTTTAAATAATTGGGGTCAATAGTTCAGAGTAACGGTGAGTGTAGAAGAAAGGTGAAGAAGAGAGTACAGGCAGGATGGCTTGGGTGGAGAAGAGTGTCAGGAGTGATTTGTGACAGACGAGTACCTGTAAAAGTGAAAGGGAAGGTCTACAAGAGGGTAGTGAGAACAGCTATGTTATATGGGTTGGAGACAGTGGCATTGACAAAAAGGCAGAAGTTTGAGCTTGATATGGCAGAATTAAAGATGTTAAGATTTGCACTGGGTGTGAAGAGGGTGGACAGGATTAGGAATAAGTATATTAGAGGGTCAGCACAGGTTGGAAGGTTTGGAGACAAAGCCAGAGAGGCACGATTACGTTGGTTTGGACATGTGCTGAGGAGGGATGCTGAGTATATTGGGAAAAAGATGCTAAGGATGAAGCTACCAGGTAACAGGAAAAGAGGAAGGCCTAAGATAAGGTTTATGGATGTGGTGAGAGAGACATGCAGGTGGTTGGTGTGACAGAGCAAGATGCAGAGGACAGGAAGAAATGGAAACAGGTGATCTGCTGTGGCGACCCCTAACAGGAACAGCTGGAAGAAGATGATGATGATGATAATTACAGTCACTACTTAATGGGATGTGAACACATGAATTTGTTGGCAAAAGATTTTACTTTTATGCCCACTACAAGGTCAAAGACTGAAGACATTGTATTGACATAAAATGTTTATGAGAAAATTGATTTTGAAACTATTATTTGGACCAAACAAAGTGAACTTTTTACCACTATTTTACATAGGAAGAGTTTATTTAACTCTCCATTACACACTTTCTTGGTTTTGTTTGAAAAGTTATATACACTTGATTTTAGGGCAATGTTGCACATGAAGGCAAGTGAGATGTATTATAATTATCTCATTAAGAACAGAGGTTATTGAAAGAACTTTGCCAAAATAAGGAAGTGAGAGTGATGAAATTGGACAAGGTGTGTGTGTGTGTGTGTGTGTGTGTGTGTGTGTGTGTGTGTGTGTGTGTGTGTGTGTGTGTGTGTGTGTGTGTGTGTGTGTGTGTGTGTGTGTGGGGGGGCATTATTATGCACAGGATGGAATATGTTAAGAGAATTAATTTATTGTTGAACGAAGGTTTTAATGAAGAATCTTCAATTAATTGTGTCAACATTTCTTATGTGAAAATTAAGTGTTTTCTAAAGGATTTATTTGACCGGGGCAGATATCTAACAAAGTTCTTTATTTTTTGGATGCCCAACATCCCACTGTTCCATCCATCCTGAGAATTCTGATGGTACATAAAAGTGTAGCAGACCCCTCCTTAAGGCCAATAGTTAATGCAGGGAAGTCTAAAACTCACCCTCTGGCAAGGTATATAGACCATACCCTCAAAGATACATTCGGGTCATTTAGTTATTTAAGTAAGGATTTGTGGGATTTTTAAACAAACTAAGACAAATAACTTTCTCTGAAGATATCTGTTTTCTCACTATTGATGTTGTTAATTTATTTAATGTCATTTCCCACAAAATTGGTTTAGAATGGTTTCAGGAGGTCCTTTTTGAATCTACAAATTATTTACCCAGTAAAATCCAGGTATACTTAATTGTGTCAATATTTCTTATGTAAAACTAATACTCCTAATTTAACTAAATACAGCATGGTTACAACAAACAAAAATTTTAACCCTGATAGATTTGAAACTGAACTTAGGTCCTGCAATTGGTCTCCTCTTAAACACCTCCCACTGGATTATGCCGTGACTTATTTTAACTCTAAATTCTTATCTATTCTTGACTCACATGCTCCCACAAGGTCCATCAGACTTTCCTCAAAAGCTGCCCCTTGGCTAACAAAGGACACAAGGCAAAAGATTATTCTGAAAAATAAACTCTGGTCCAAATACCACAGTACTAAAGATCCCACTGACCAACTCAACTTTAGACAAATAAGAAACATTACAAAAAAGCAGTAATTCTTGATAAAAGAAACTACTACTGCCATTTGCAACAGGCTAACCTACATAACCCACAAAAGTTCTGTGCAGGAATAAATAATCTCATGAAGCCTGGCCACTCGGACACTCCAAACCCAGCAGGCACCTCCCAAGATAACCCCAAACAGACTACCAATGCCTTCAATACCTTCTTTACTGAAACTGTCCAGTCTCTTTCCAATCAACTCCCCCCTGATATCTCCTGTTTTTCCTCCTCCTCGAACACTTCTATTCCCACATTTCAACTACAACCTATTCCCTCTTCACTCATTTGTTCTCTGCTACATAAACTTAAGCCATCCTCTCCATCTGCTGACTGTCTACCTGTTCTATATCTAAAAGTTGCTGCTAATGCATTAACCTCTCCCATCACCATCCTGATTAACAAAACCATTGAAGAAGGCTACATTCCTTCCCTCTGGAAAATATCTGTTATTATTCCCCTTCATAAAGGTGGAAAGTCAACTGAACTCTCTAACTACCGACCCATAGCCTTGCTCTCTCCTCTTGCTAAAATCATGGTAAAATGTGTCCAGAAGCAACTTCTGAATCACCTGTTAACTAACAATTTGCTAGCTAACTGTCAACATGGGTTTAGACCCTACCATAGCACCACCTCTGCCCTCCTCTCCTTCACAGACTGCATCAATAAAAATAGGAACAATAATACCCTTAGCTCTGCTATATTTATTGATCTATCCAAAGCCTTTGATATGATCAATCATGAAATACTGTTACACTTACTTAAATTGTTTGCACTAGACACAAGCTCAGTTAAGTGGTTCCACTCTTACCTGCACAACAGACAACAGGCTGTGCGGTGGCATAATAACTTATCCAACCACCTCCCCATTACTCTAGGAGTCCCCCAAGGCTCAGTTCTTGGCCCTCTCCTCTTTTCAATTTTCATTAATGATCTTCATACTCATATTTCTCCTGCCACCTGTATACAATATGCAGATGATTCTACTTTAATCTGTTCTGTCTCATCCCCCTCTGTACTGCACTCTCTCACACAAAAGACTTTTGAAACCGTAGAGATGTGGTTCCTCAAACGATGCTTAATTTTGAACCCAAAAAAAAATCCAAATTATTACTTGTCTCACCAACCCGAAAATCCTCTCCACTTAACTTCTGTGTCACATCAAATAATGGCACCAACATATCACCCGATCCAACTACCAAACTCCTCGGGGTTGAGATAGACAACTATCTGACCTTTGACATGCACATCAACAATACTATAAAATTAGTTAACAGAAAACTAGGCTCCCTCTATAGAATTAAACCATTCTTTACTCCACTTGCCAAAACTTCCATTGCTCAGTCCCATCTTATTTCCACCCTCCTGTATGCATCTCCTATCTACACTTCAGTGTCCAAAACTAACCTCAGCAAATTGTCTGCTGCCTACAACAATATTGCCAGATTTGCCACTAACTCTACTTTTAGAACACATCACTGCCAAAACTTAAGGCAACTACAATGGCTTGAACTATAAAACCCAATTCTATTCCACCAGCTCTCCTTAGCCCACAAAATCCTTTACAAACCCACAAACACTCCCATTCTCACTTCACTTATTACTCCTTACTACAATCTTAAAAGCCTTCATTCCTCTGAAAAACTACTTATATCCACTAGTAAACCAAATAACTCAGCCGGCAAATCCTTGTTCTCCAACACAGTAGGAAAAACCTGGAACACTCTTCCTCGTAATCTCACAGCAATCTCCTCTCTTCCCTGCTTTAAATCCCAACTCAAAACTCACCTCAAAACTCACTGGCTCTGCCCCTGTAGCAACTCTGACTAGCTTACCTTGGGTATCTAGGTACTCTCAACTTTTCTGCTTTAACTAACTAGCTTTCCTTGTGTATCTAGGTACTCTCAACTTTTTAGTTTTAAGAAACTGTTAACAAAACACACTTTTTATTTTTCATCTTCTGTATTGTAGTTAATATCTAATGTGTTTTGATGTATATACGATATACATGCTTAATTTGTACCTGTTCTTACTAATGTTTGCATGTGGAGCTTTTCTCCCCAGGCCTCTGCTGAAATTGGACATATATCCAGTTGGACTAGCCCGGTCAACAAATGTAAAATAAATAAATAAAATAAAATAAAATAAAATATTGGTGGTTCTTATGGAAGTAGTCTAATTTTAAAGAACAATTTTATTTGTTTTGAAGGAATTTTTTTTTTGCAGAAATAGAGGGAGGAGTTATGGGGGCCACTTGTGCCCCTGTGTTTGCCAATATTATTATGATTTAATGGGAAAGGAATGTTGTATCTAACCATTTTAATCAACTACCTTGTGTTATGTATACCCACTTTTTAGATATTTTTATAACATGGAATAATATCTTGGATGAAATGCATATTTTTTTAGATTATATTAACTTCACCACCCCTTTTCTTAAATTTACACATTAATTTAATATGAATAAAAACAATTATTTGGATATAGAAATCATGAAGGATTCTATGAGGACTGTGTTTATAACTAACATATATAGGAAACCAACACATTCCAATTCCATTTTACACTTTACCAATTACCATCCTTTACATCAACAAAGAGGTATAGTCAAGGGGCAGTTTGTCCACTTGGCAAGGATGGTTTCTGATGATGAATTATTTTTAAAAGAATGTGACAAGTTAATCAAAATGTTTTTAGCAAGGAATTAACCTACTGACTTAGTTCATGAGTCAGATCTAAAAGGACAAATGGAATTTTTTGCCCATTTATGGGGGGTAAGTTGGTTGATGATTCTAGCGTGGACATTACTTCCACAAGTAATATTAGGACAAAAGGCACTGCTATTTGATTCTTTTATTACATTTTCTTGTGACCACCTGGATATTAGGGAGGTATTCATGAAAAATTGGAGTGTTTTTTATCAATTTTGACCAAAGAAAGGAAAAAAAATAGGAGACAAGCCACCCTTTGTTTTCAGAAGAGGTAAAAGTATTAAAAATCTTTTAGAACACACTGATTTTTTTATTCATTCTAACAATAGAAAGAAGGGCACATTTAAATATGGTTCTTGCCATTAATGCAAGTTTTTTTTTCTTTACAAGGAGGAAGTACCACTGTAGCTAAATGTCTTATAAACCCCCTTTTGTTGTACATGTAACTCTACTGGGGTGATATATATGAGGTGAAATACCAGTTATGTTCATATTTTTATGTCAGAAAACAAGAGAAGAAATTTAAAGAGCATATTTATGAACATAAATATGATGTTAGGCGTATGAATATAAAAAATGATCTGTATAAGCATGTTCATAAAAGTCCCACACATAGGTTTCTTTTTTATGGGCTAGATAAGGTGGAGAAAAATCCCCACAGGGGCTCTTGGTTTGACCTTCATTAGCTAAGGGAGCTAATTTGGCAAACCAGACTTAATGCGTGTACTTATCTTGGAATGAATGAATCACTCTCTTTGGCTAGTGTAATAAAATTGCGATCATATTTACTTTGATTTCTACAGATGTAAAAACAGAATTTATATACATTTGTCATCTTTATTATTAAGATATTTTAGTATTTATTTTTTGGTGCTTATCTGTTAACTTCAAGTGACAAATTGTAACACCTTTGTGTTAGGGTTCTCGGTGGTGTTTGCTTTTTACCATTGTGCATTGTATTGGCTAGTTCATACCACATGATTTGGGGAGGTAATTTAAATTTATTTTCTGCATATGTATTATTCTGATGAAGTTGCTGGATACAAGCAGAGGAAAGTACTAAATAAATTGGTTTATATACATACATACAGTTTTTTCCTGACTTGGAGTACTTGCCTGTTGCTGACTCACTTCCGGGGTTATTTTGTTAATTTGCTTTCTGTAGTAGTATGGAAGAGAAAAAGCACAAATAGAAATATTTATGGAAAACTTAAATATACCAAGGTTAGAGGTAGATGAGGCTCAACAACTAACAGTTAAGACAGGAGGACATGAGATAAATAAGGTGATTAATTTTTCTGGGTCTATATCACTTTTTCAGCATTTATTCATTGATTCACTATTCATCAAACTCACTTAAGCTCATTTCACTGAACGATTGTTTCAGCAAATTTTTTTCTTAGGGAAAGGAAGTAGTTGGTCAATATTGGGAATTTGCCCTTTTCCCCACTGTAGTGGGACCTTGGAGTTGGTATATTTAGTTAGGGGGATGTGGGGAGTACAGCCCCACCCACATTGAGGGTGTGGGGACGAAGCCCCCCACTTTGCTGAATTAAATTGTGTAGTGTTTGTGATGGTCGGTAGCTGGCCCACTAGCTTCTTTCCCTTGTAGAATTTCTTCTGAAATGGTCATTTGCTGAAATGAGATTTTGCTTGAGTGAGTGTGATGAATAGACTATTCAACAAAGTGGTATAGACCTAATTTTTCCTCAGGTAGATGAAAAATATTGGAGGTATGACGGTGAAGAAACAGATGACTGGGAATATAGGTTTTAGAAGTGTAATGAGTTGGCAGACTTTACAAATTCTCTGCAGAGTACTCTGTCAGGAATACTGGATGAACAAATGACTGCAACTAAGGAAATAATTTTTTGAGCTGGGATACAGGGTCTGAAATGCCTTGACATAGTAAGGCCTTGTTAAGTTTAATCTAGTTGGCTGACAAAAAAGCAATTACAAGAAAATGGAAATCAAAAATCTAAATCTGCTATGCTTGAAGTAGTGAATATTGTAACAGAGATAAAAAAACAGGAAGTGGGATCTTTAGAAAAAAGTAGGAGTAACTTACATAAAAATGGAAACTGTGGGAACAATACATGCAGAAAATGTTTTGGAGGAAGAATAAGGTTGAAGAAAAGGCAGGAACTGGATAATTTATGCAATGTTGTAAAGATTATATAATATATATTATATATACTATTTGTAAATCTGAACTTGTTAATATGATTTAACTATTTCTATATAAAGGTAAGTTTGTCTATGTCACAAGTGATAATTCAATAAAGATGCTTAATAAAAAGAGAATGTCTGTGTGTGTATTGTGGCATGTGTGTGGGTAAATGGATGAGTAGTCCATAAGTGGGAGTTGTGATGTTGAATCAATGCCTGTACTTGTGTGGGACTGCCTGTGAGTATGTGGGCATGTGTGCATGAATGTCCAAATTTGTGTGGGGGGCAGTCTGCGCCTATACAAAACCAAAAATAATGAAATGATAAACATCAAATCAGGGCAATGTTTAAATATTGTTTTAATTGACTTAAAAAGTTAATGCAACAGGATTTACATTGACATGTACTTTTTAAGCAATAAGTAGTAGTCTCATGACTGGCATTATTAACCAGGTGTATCCTCAGTGATTTATAGAAAATGTTAAGTTTTTAGGAGAGATCAGCAAATAAACGCTGCAGCCTCAGGGATGTTCTGCAAACTTTTCAACATTGAAGAGGTGTCTCTCTGCCAGTGCAATGAATGGGTGGAGAGAGGACTTTACTTCCACAATGCACTTTTAGCATAAGAAGTAAAAAAGGGATTCAGAGACAAGCAGATTAGCTGATAATGAGGTTTTCTTCAGTTGGAATAAAGCTGTCTGAAATGCTTTTTTAAATGTCCCATAATATGGCCTCCTTGTGAAAGACACTTTACAGCAGCACAGTCTTTTTTCCCTGAATCCCAGATAATGTCAGGAAATCCTAACAGACACATTATTCTAGTCTTTATTCTGGTTTTTGTAGTCTTTCTTTGGTATATTTAAGTGCCATAAAATAATAAAATATTTCATTTTTTTATTTGTAATTTGATAGGTGGCATAGATGCTGTTTGTATAAAGTAAAAAAACTTTGGCAAGAAAAAAACATTTTAATTAACAGTAATGTATGTTCAACTGTATACAAATCCATTTAGCAATAGTTTTATTCAGATGGTCAACAACTGTATTTGTATTTACTTTAATGATCTGATCAATAAATCTTTTTAATGTTATTCCTAGGTAACTTATTTCTTATCACTTACATTTTTATCTTCCTTAAGTTTTATTTTATCCTTTTTTTAAAATTTACAGTCATACATTCAGTCTTGCTAGTGTGAAATGCTAATCCAGATATACATTTTTTTAAAATGTGTAACTGTTTCATGAACATGCCATAAAGAAACTTCATATTTACACATTAAAAAGTAGTCTGAAAAAAGCAATATTTTGAATTATATGTATATATATATATATATATATATATATATATATATATATATATATATATATATGACAAATTTGAAATCCCTATATATGTTGTATTTGTCATATTATTATTAATTTCTCTGTGGTTAAGATAAAAGCATAAGTGATAAAGTGCAATCTTGTTGAGTTTTCTTCTTAAAATGTATTGCTTCTGATAAAAATGGACCAATTTAATATAGTTGATAGTGTCATCATATAATCCTTTTAGTAAATTAGTAAATGGTTGTATGAAGCCAAATGTTTCTAGCCTCAGAAATAAATAATTCAAAACTTTTTTTTTTTTTTTCTTCTTTCGCCTGAACCTCCTTGTGTAAAACTTTTTTTTTTTTTTTCTTCTTTCGCCTGAACCTCCTTGTGTTCTGACTGTGCTTCTCAAACATTTTGGAATTATACAGTATATTTCAGAGCATTTATTATAAGTGTAATAGCCTTAATATTGCTACAACTCAAGTGCTCTAGGTTGCACTGCATCTGAAGTGTTTGTGTGTTTTAGCTGCTTTTCTGTATATATAGACTTTTCTGTTTCTTTTACTAAATAAGCTCTGTAAAGCTGTTTTATTGCATTTCTGCCTTTATTTCTGAGTTTTTTTGCACTTTTAAAGTTTGTTTTTGCTTAGTTTAATTGGTAGGCTACACACTCAAGTGTGCTAGCTGAATTAAAGCATTTACTGTGTTTCTGTACCTAATTTCTGCTACTTTGTAAAAAAAAAAAAAAAAAAAAAAAAAAAAAAAATTCCTTGTTTCCTGCCTTTACTGAACTAGAATAGTCAAGTCTTCAGGTATTGCTGATCTCTGGGCTGTGTCATAGTTCCTGTGTTGCCCATATCCTTATTTGGATAGGGGGAAGCTTCTTTGTTCACCAGTGAGAGTGGGGAGCTCTGAGCAGCCTATCTGTCCCTTGAGGAGTGGTTCCAGCCCAGTGACCTGTAGCTTATGGGCCGTTTTGGGCCATTTCCTATCTCTTTCTAAGCGCCTGCTTTAAGACCGGCTTTAGCGCACTATTGCGCTTGAAATTTAAGGTTTGTTCTGTTTTTTGCACTTACCTGTTGAGGCTACACACTCAAATGCGCTAGCCTGTGTCACATATTTACTGCATTTTCCTGCTATTTGTTGAAAAAAAAAAAAAAAAAAAAAAAAAATAAAAATTATTATCCTTGTTTCCCGTCTTTCCTGGCCTAGAGTAGTCCAAATACAGGCTTTGCTGTATGCTGGACTTTAAATTTCCTGTGTTGTCCATTTCCTTTCTTGGATAGAGGAGGTTTCTTTGTTCACCAGTGGCAGTGGGGAACGTAGAACAACCTATCTATCCCTGGAGGAGTATTCCCAGCACAAGAATCTGGTAGTCTATTGGCCATTTTGGACCAATTTCTAGCTCTTTCAAATCCCCCTGTATAAAACCCGCTTTGGCGAGGTTTTTGCGCTTATTACTACTCAGCCAAGCTCTTCATGGTCCTGCAGAGTGGTGCTAGCAGCAGAGAGGCTAAAAGAGCGACTGCTAACCTGATAAAAGTGTTTTTTCCTGCTACTACCTGGGCGACTGTCCGATCTAGCTAAATTGCAAATATTTCTCTTCTTGAACTGTTTTAAACTGTCTAAAGTTGTTTTTGCACCTGCACTTTTAAAGTTTGTCCTGTTTGTTGCATTTACTTGTTGAGGTTACACACTCAAGTGCGCTAGCCTGTGTTACATATTTATTGCAATTTCCTGCTGTTGTTGCAAAAAAGAAAAAAAAAAGTTATCCTTGTTTCCCATCTTTCCTGACCTAGAGTAGTCCAAATACAGGCTTTGCTGTATTCTGGACTTTTGGAAAGTTCCTGTGTTGCCATTTCCTTTCTTGGATAGAGGTAGGCTTCTTTGTTCACCAGTGGCAGTGGGGAGCTTGGAGCAGGCTATCTGTCCCTGGAGGAGTGTTCCCAGCACAGGAATCTGGTAGTCTGTTGGCTGTTTTGGGCCAATTTCTAGCTCTTTCAAGTCGCCTGTATAAAACCAGCTGTGGCTTTGCGTGATTTTGTTCATAGCGCTTCATCGAGCAGCGCCGCTTATTTGGGTTTGAGCCTTGGAACTAATCTAGATCTCATAATAAACACCCTATTCCTATGCTAAAGCCTAGCACTTGCTCACTAAAGCAATTATATAAGTCAGCACTAAAAAAATTAAAAGCACTACACCCTCACAAACTCCCCTTGAGTAACTTGTTCCCCATTGGCCCTTTTTTTCAATTATAAAGGAATTCCCAATACTATTCTAGCATGTCCAAAGGTCAGTTGTCAATCTCCTCTACGGTCCAGCTGGTGAACCTAGGAATCTTGAGGCAATGTTACAACTGCCTAATGTACACAGACAACCCTCTCATCCTCCCAACAAATTCCAACACATGTGAGAGATGCAACCATATAGCTAAACTGGAGGCAAAGCTCTCTCAACTCAGTACTGGCGTAACCAGTCAGGAGGAGAAGGAAACCACACTCACTACAATTCCAGTCTCACATAGACCTACCACGACAGCAAACCAAACACATAAACACACAAAAACATACTTGGAGGCTCTAAATAAAAATCTGCCTAAGCAGCAAAGACCTCCAAAGCAGACACCCAAGCAACCGCTACCCCAAAACAAAACACATGCAACACATAGCTCACAAAGCCAGTGTGCCGAACAGTCACAGCCCTTAAGGCTAAACAACACACCTGATACACTTGTAATAGGTGACTCTATCATCAGGCACACTGGCGTCCCGCTCACAAGGCTGAACAAGGAAAAAATCTTTAAACCCTGTTTTTTCCCCTAACAAAGAAGGGGGCACTAAAATTTCTTTTAATCAGTTTTTCTTTAAAGGGGGAATACCCCCTGGCTAAATGAAAATGAAAACTCTCGGGGGTGTAAAGGGGTGAAATACCTTATTTCATTTTATTCAAAAAGAGAAATTTAAAAAAAGGAATATTTAAAAATTTAAGTTTGGGTTTTAAAAAATGCCTGTAGCGGGGATATACCACAACAGGTCTTTTTGGGAAAAGGTTTAAAAAACCCCCCCGGGCTTTGGTTTGGGCAACTCTTGCTAAAGGCCCTTTTTGGAAAACCAAAAACAAACCCCCCTTAAAAGGAATCACGGGAAAAGAAATAAAATTAATCTTTTTAACTTTTTTTCTAAATAAAAAAATTTTAAACTTTCCTTATAAAAGATATTTTGAAAAAATTTTGGTTATTTTTAACCCCAAGACAAAAGGTTATATTCAAAATTCTTTTCAATTTGGACCCAAACCAAAAAGAGATCTTTCTTAAAGGCCCACCCTGGGTTGGGGAAAAACCCCCAAAATTTTCGGCCTTCCTGTGCAAAACAGGGGGAAAAAATCCCTTTTTTTATACCTGCTACCCCCCCCTCCCAAACCCGAACCCCCCGGCCCTTTCCTAAACGGGGTTTTTGGGTTTCCCCAAAACAAATTTGGGGATTAACTACCCCCAAACGGGCCTTTAAATTAGCTAAAATTTACCCCCGGCCCTGTTATAACTCAATGTATGGAACAATTGTACCCCCCCCAAAAGGGAAAAACTGGACCTATTTACAAAGGGACTCTAGCTCAAAGAGTGTATCCTCATGGAGATGACAAATGACCACTATTTTGACCCCCCTCCCGGGCCCAGTGCTTTAAAAGAAATTTCACATTCCAAAAGGGGTTGGAACCTTAAAACCCGGGGGTGGAAAAGGGCCCAGACCAATTTTTTATAAATCTTCATGAAATTCGGAAGGGGCTCTGTATAAGCATGTTCATAACAGTCCCACACATAGGTTTCTTTTTTATGGGCTAGATAAGGTGGAGAAAAATCCCCACAGGGGCTCTTGGTTTGACCTTCATTAGCTAAGGGAGCTAATTTGGCAAACCAGACTTAATGCGTGTACTTATCTTGGAATGAATGAATCACTCTCTTTGGCTAGTGTAATAAAATTGCGATCATATTTACTTTGATTTCTACAGATGTAAAAACAGAATTTATATACATTTGTCATCTTTATTATTAAGATATTTTAGTATTTATTTTTTGGTGCTTATCTGTTAACTTCAAGTGACAAATAGGTTCATAGGTTCATAGGTTCATAGGTTCATACTAGGCTATCTGCCCGAGGGCATTTACAAGCCTAGCCCATCGTTTTGTGGCTTAGGCCACCCCTTTAGTATGGGGAACTATACCCATTATTTTTCTGTGCCTCTGTCGAGCAGTGACACTGAGGTAATCCCTGGGGTATATCTGCGATCTCCCATCCATTGGTCAAGATTTCTCTTGAACAAGGCCAGCGAGGTGCTCTGCCTCACATGTACTGGGATTTTGTTCCACAGCATAGGGAGTCTTTGGGTGATGAATCTATCCCTCCAGCACGTCCTATTAATAGCCGTGTCAAGGTTTAAGTCTCCCGGCCTTGTGGCTCTGATGGATCTAGATTTTTTGAGGTGAAGCATATTCATCAAATCTGGGATTGACATGGCCTTATATGTTAGGCAAAGGTCACCTCTGAGCAGCTGCGTTTACTGAATAGAGCTGGAGTTCTTTCAGTCGGGCAGCATAGGACAGATTTTGAGACCCTTTATCCTTTTGGTGAGGAACTTTGTGGCCTCTCCAGCTGCTGCAAGTGTCGGGTCAGATACATTCCGAATGGGGCATTGTACTCAATCATTGGTCTGATGAGTGATGAGTAAAGGGAGACTATGACCTCCCTTGATCTAGATGAGAATCCCTTCATGATAAGGTGGGCAATGTAGAAGGTCTTCCTAACTACTTTAGCTACATGGGTGTCGAATGACAGACTACTATCAACCTGGGTCCCCAGGTCCCTGATAACTTCTTCTGTGCTCAGTGGATTGCCACCTATTTGGTAGCTTTGTGTTAGGGTTCTCGGTGGTGTTTGCTTTTTACCATTGTGCACTGTATTGGCTAGTTCATACCACATGATTTGGGGAGGTAATTTAAATTTCTTTTCTGCATATGTATTATTCTGATGAAGTTGCTGGATACAAGCAGAGGAAAGTACTAAATAAATTGGTTTATATACATACATACAGTTTTTTCCTGACTTGGAGTGCTTGCCTGTTGCTGACTCACTTCCGAGGTTATTTTGTTAATTTGCTTTCTGTAGTAGTATGGAAGAGAAAAAGCACAAATAGAAATATTTATGGAAAACTTAAATATACCAAGGTTAGAGGTAGATGAGGCTCAACAACTAACAGTTAAGACAGGAGGACATGAAATAAATAAGGTGATGAATTTTTCTGGGTCTATATCACTTTTTCAGCATTTATTCATTGATTCACTATTCATCAAACTCACTTAAGCTCATTTCACTGAACGATTGTTTCAGCAAATTTTTTTCTTAGGGAAAGGAAGCAGTTGGTCAATATTGGGAATTTGCCCTTTTCCTCACTGTAGTGGGACCTTGGAGTTGGTATATTTAGTTAGGGGGATGTGGAGAGTACAGCCCCACCCACATTGAGGGTGTGGGGACGAAGCCCCCCACTTTGCTGAATTAAATTGTGTAGTGTTTGTGATGGTCGGTAGCTGGCCCACTAGTTTCTTTCCCTTGTAGAATTTCTTCTGGAATGGTCATTTGCTGAAATGAGATTTTGCTTGAGTGAGTGTGATGAATAGACTATTCAACAAAGTGGTATAGACCTAATTTTTCCTCAGGTAGATGGAAAATATTGGAGGTATGACGGTGAAGAAACAGATGACTGGGAACATAGGTTTTGGAAGTGTAATGAGTTGGCAGACTTTACAAATTCTCTGCAGAGTACTCTGTCAGGAATACTGGATGAACAAATGACTGCAACTAAGGAAATAATTTTTTGAGCTGGGATACAGGATCTGAAATGCCTTGACATAGTAAGGCCTTGTTAAGTTTAATCTAGTTGGCTGACAAAAAAAGCAATTACTAAAAAATGGAAATCAAAATCTAACCCACCTGTTCTTGAAGTAGTGAATATTGTAACAGAGATAAAAAACAGGAGGTGGGATCTTTAGAAACATATAGGATTAAATTGCATAAAAAAATGGAAATTGTGGGAACAATACTTGCAGAAAATGTTTTGGAGGAAGAATAAGGTTGAAGAAAAGGCAGGAACTGGATAATTTATGCAATGTTGTAAAGATTATATAATATATGTTATATATACTATTTGTAAATCTGAACTTGTTAATATGATTTAACTATTTCTATATAAAGGTAAGTTTGTCTATGTCACAAGTGATAATTCAATAAAGATGCTTAATAAAAAGAGAATGTCTGTGTGTGTATTGTGGCATGTGTGTGGGTAAATGGATGAGTAGTCCATAAGTGGGAGTTGTGATGTTGAATCAATGCCTGTACTTGTGTGGGACTGCCTGTGAGTATGTGGGCATGTGTGCATGAATGTCCAAATTTGTGTGGGGGGCAGTCTGTGCCTATACAAAACCAAAAATAATGAAATGATAAACACCAAATCAGGGCAATGTTTAAATATTGTTTTAATTGACTTAAAAAGTTAATACAACAGGATTTACATTGACATGTACTTTTTAAGCAATAAGTAGTAGTCTCATGGCTGGCATTATTAACCAGGTGTATCCTCAGTGATTTATAGAAAATGTTAAGTTTTTAGGAGAGATCAGCAAATAAACGCTGCAGCCTCAGGGATGTTCTGCAAACTTTTCAACATTGAAGAGGTGTCTCTGCCAGTGCAATGAATGGGTGGAGAGAGGACTTTACTTCCACAATGCACTTTTAGCATAAGAAGTAAAAAAGGGATTCAGAGACAAGCAGATTAGCTGATAATGAGGTTTTCTTCAGTTGGAATAAAGCTGTCTGAAATACTTTTTTAAATGTCCCATAATTTGGCCTCCTTGTGAAAGACACTTTACAGCAGCACAGTCTTTTTTCCCTGAATCCCAGATAATGTCAGGAAATCCTAACAGACACATTATTCTAGTCTTTATTCTGGTTTTTGTAGTCTTTCTTTGGTATATTTAAGTGCCATAAAATAATAAAATATTTCATTTTTTTATTTGTAATTTGATAGGTGGCATAGATGCTGTTTGTATAAAGTAAAAAAACTTTGGCAAGAAAAAAACATTTTAATTAACAGTAATGTATGTTCAACTGTATACAAATCCATTTAACAATAGTTTTATTCAGATGGTCAACAACTGTATTTGTATTTACTTTAATGATCTGATCAATAAATCTTTTTAATGTTATTCCTAGGTAACTTATTTCTTATCATTTACATTTTTATCTTCCTTAAGTTTTATTTTATCCTTTTTTTAAAATTTACAGTCATACATTCAGTCTTGCTAGTGTGAAATGCTAATCCAGATATACATTTTTTAAAATGTGTAACTGTTTCATGAACATGCCATAAAGAAACTTCATATTTACACATTATATATATATATATATATATATATATATATATATATATATATATATATATATATATGACAAATTTGAAATCCCTATATATGTTGTATTTGTCATATTATTATTAATTTCTCTGTGGTTAAGATAAAAGCATAAGTGATAAAGTGCAATCTTGTTGAGTTTTCTTCTTAAAATGTATTGCTTCTGATAAAAATGGACCAATTTAATATATTTGATAGTGTCATCATATAATCATTTTAGTAAATTAGTAAATGGTTGTATGAAGCCAAATGTTTCTAGCCTCAGAAATAAATAATTCATTTTATAATATCAACATTTTTTTTCAGTATCACAGCTAAATATTGTCATTGTTTCATTGCTATTGTTTATATGGTCAGTTAATGTTATATTGTGCTGAATCTGCCTATTATTGGCAAACCGCACTTACTAATTATTTTTACTTTTGAAATACTATTCCTTAGTTTATCTAAAAACATTGACACAAACATTTTATAATCAACTGTCAGCAATGTAATTGGCTCGTAAGATTTGCATTCAATCAGATAATTGTTCTTCTTTAATATTGGTGATATTAATAAATATATCCAATGTGCGGGAATGCTTTTAAGTTGGCTATTATATATTTTTTGATTAAATACATTTCTTAAAATGAAAATACCTTATGGCTTTAGGGTATTACCTCATCCATAACAGGGGCTTTCTTAGTTGGTGTACAATTTCTTATTCATCCATCTGATCTTGTAATAATCATTTCACATGTTCTGATTATTTAGTATGGCTGTATTTGTTCTTTATCAACTAGACAACAGTCTTTTCATTAATTTTCCCATAATGCATCTTGAATTATTTTAACAACTATACTATATTAGTTTCTTTCTATTATTCTGTAAACAGTTAATGACATCAATAGGACCTTGTTATTTTGTTTCTCTTTGATAATTCATATAGTCGTTTGGGACTGATATCTTAGGAGGAAGAGTATAAACGTTTATGTTATTATTTCCTTCTTATGTTCCAATATCTGTTCAGATTTGTTGTTTATAACATTTACCATATCCCATTTTTTGCTTTGAATTTTGGTGTATATTTTTTATTTCTCTATCCCATTCTTAATAATTATTCTTTAGCCAACTTATTTTGCCATATACATACAGATTTTCTAAGTATCCCTTAAATAAAACAACAACAAAAAATAATTCAAAAGGCAATTCCTAAAAGATTTTAATTTATATGCAAGAATCATGTAACAAATGGATACTTTTCTTGTATTTACTATTAATGTAAAAAGCTGAAAATTACAAATTAAAATTAAATTAGTATTTCCTATTAAAGTAAAAGACTGAAAAAACTCCGTCTGTACTCAGTGGCATATCGTTTACTCAGAGGTGATCTCTGCCTGACTTACAAAGCCATGTCCAACTCAGAATTGATGGACATGCTCCACCTAAAGAAATCCAAGTCACTGCGAGCCACGTGCTCTAGTGAGCTAAACATCACCACAACAATAAATAGAACATGCTGGAGGGATAGATTCCCATCACAGAGACTCCCCATGCTTTGGAACAAAATTCCAAACTATATTAGGCAGAGCCTCTCACTAACACTCTTCAAGAGAAACCTTGACAAGTGGATGGGTAACAGAAAATACACCCCTGGGATCACTTCACTGGCTCTGCTTGACAGAGGATCAGTTAATTAATCAATGGGGCGGCGAAAGCCAACACACTCTGGCTAGGCTTATAAATGCCCTCGGGCAGATAGCCTAGTACCTACCTATGAACCTATGAACCTATAAGCAGGGCATTATGATCTGATATAGAATATCTTATTATTTTAATAAAGACACAACTTAGATTCCAATAGGTACACTGTTTAATTTTCAGTAAAATTAGGTCATTATATGGTACTATACATAATCTATATGAAGAATATAGGAACATAGGTCAATGTTGGGCAAGTGATCACATGAACTATAAGCTGCCTAGCTATGTGTAAGTAGGGACACTTACAAGTGCTTGAAACCCTTTGCAAGCAACTAATAGCACTCACCTCACAAGTGAAGCAGCACTGTACATGGTAATGCTGTGTAAAGGTATGTCTACCTAACCAGTCATGAAAACTAGCCTTAAACACAGATAAAGTAGTACTTTGTGTGACATGTAATTGTAACTTATTCCATAGGTTTGGAACATATTGAGTTATGAACCTATTTCTCCAGTAACCCTTATATATTTGTTGGTATAAGTTTAGGTCTCTAGTGCGGGAGTTTCTAGATCCACAGGTTTTGTAGTCAAATATGGATAGACCTTTCATGGTTTGAAAAGTGAGACACAGGTCACTTTAGAACAGCCAATAATCTAAGACTTCCTATATAGTCTTGTGCATCTCTTGAGTCACTCAGAAGTCTCAGAATTATCTATTTTGAGACACAGTTCTAACTTTTTCTTATTTCTCTATTTTCATGGTATTCTTTTTTTTTCAGTTAAGCAGGTGTTCTGTTTTCATGAAAATTCTGTGTGTTTCTCCACTTCTTTTATTCTTCCATCTATAGCATTCACAGTGTCCTCAATTCCCTTTATCAGGTTATCAGTTTTGAAAGATATAACAGTTAGCATTTCAGTTTGTTTCATACAATTCTTTTGTACAATACCTATTTTATTTTCAAATTTCTCCACATTTATGATAAGATCTAATTATTAAGTAATATTTTGACATCCTTCTTCAGTGTAGAATCTCCTTGCTATATTTTTGTAAAACTCATTTTCATAAATGAATAGTTTAGTTTCATCCAGAATCCTACATAGAACATTTTTGATATGATGTTATTTCTTCACTATAAATCTATCACTTTCAGTCACATGTTGCTGTTGCAAGTAAGCTTTGAATACAAACTAATTCTAGTTTTAAGTGGTTATGTAAAACCTTCTGTCAATATTAAAAATTTCTATAGAGGTTCACCAAGTGCTACATCATCAGTCACAGCTGGCCATGTCCAGCAAACTGCCTTGTTGGTGGTACTAAGAGTATACTGGGATAGTGAAATAATGAATTTTGAAGGCATGAAAAGGCTACACAGCAAATGAAGGAATGCTCCTTATGTTTTATTCAAATGGGTGTGGAACAGAAATATGAAATATACTGTTGACTTATGTTATTAATGCACAGCCAGTGAAGTCAAGGACAAATGTGAATAACAATCAGACATGTTGGAGAATATCCTATTGCCTGCATATGCATATCCAGTGTCATGCTGTCTGGAAGCTATGTCCAAATTGACTCAATGATGTAGCTGAAACTTGGGCTTCTCTTGCTTTTGCCAGCTCAATACAGCTTGATGAGACATAACACATAGTATCTATCTGCCACTTCTGTGTCCAGAAGTAATTTGATAGTATACTGATCCTTTAGTCAACATTTCTGTTTCTTTTACTGTTAGCATACCCATCTGCCTCACTTCAGCCTTCTTTGTCCTGGTCTCCTTCAATAAACACATCACACCAAATGACATTTGATGACCTTTATTAAACTTTCATAAACATGATTGCTAACCAGTATTTATTAATTACAACCAACACATGATATAGGTGAGGATAATATCCATGTAACATTAAAATAGGACAGCATGACCCCGTTCATCCTGACCAGTAAGCAGTGTTCATGCCTCCACTCACTAACTTATGAAGCAGCGTACCACCACTCACTTCAGTTACCATATATTGAATAACATGTCTAACCAAATAAGCAGCTGACCTCCGCTTGCTTATTTACTTATCAGGCAGCATCCAACTTTCCTTTCCCAGCTCATTGAACTGAACATCCAGTACAAGAGGGGGAACAGAAGAGGGCAAGCCTGCCCCTCTTCTCTGCCCACTAGACTGTTCCCCCTCTCTCTGACCAAACTTTCAACAACCTAACCACCATTAAAAGACATTAAGCCAAACATCATTTGGTGTAGCCCATCCTGCCTAACCAAACTGTACCCATGCCATCACTTCTCAAATCCCTATCACATAAATAAGAAAATTAACCAGTTGCCTAAACAGCTGAATCCCTCTCCAATACTAAAGTAACAAACCATAATCTCATAACCTAGCATATCCACTGCATATGACTGAAATACTCAGTTACCAAACTACCATACCAATATAAGCTTCATAATGATTCTTGGGTCATCACCAGCCAACCAGACAACCAAACACTAAGCCCATTGCCACTTAAAACCATGCAGAGGCACTTAACTGATAAGCCCTTCCTCAAAGCCAAAATAAACACATTAGACCACACAACACCCTTAGCTTGAAATCACCTCCTTAAATCACCAATCCTCTGTTAACCTTCCAACTGTAACTCCAGAATTATTCCCACCTTGCCACCTTGCCAATGTTCCACAAAGACTGCAAGGGGGCTGCAATGCCACCTGTATCCATGCCAATAGGAATAATTTCAAATATTGCCGTCACAAGCTTAGAAAGATAAAACAGGCTTGCAGTAATATAAATTTACTGAAGGAATTCTGAAACTCCATATCTTAATGATTTGACACTAATTGCCAGAAAACCAACATTTTATGAAAAATGGGCCAAAATATAAAACCAAAATTCAGACATCCTGGAAAAAAAACTGTACAGTAGAAATATACCCCCCAAGTCCCCCACAAACTAGTTCCTGAAAACTCACCTATGATGTGCAGCAACAAAGAACTTCTACAACATATCGTACCTAAAAGGTAATGGTAGTACAATACTATATTCCTGATTAAGGTGCTAACTGCTTTGAAACACCTAAAACCCGCATAACCTTAAACAACCACAACATTCACTACCTCCTAATGACAGTCCTGGCTAGAACCCTAGCCACATCATTCAGAACTAACCTTAACACCCCATGCTACCTATGCAGCTAGTAAGGAAGTAAAACATGGCCTACTTCTGGAAAGTTCCAAAAGCATGCATTGCTTAAACCCTCTATTTCCGACATAAACAAAGCACCCCATTTCCAAAATATCCCAAACACACCCTCATGCCTACAATGCTTCCTAAAATCCTACTTACAAAATTCACTAAAGCATAAATGAAATGGTTCTTGTGGAAATCACTCTAAACCCTAACCTAGTATGTAACATTACCAATACCTACCTGAGGAACAGATTTGTCAGCCCAAAAATACCACACCTTATGAAGAATTTCAGCTTTCTATCACCAGAGCACATCATGGGCTCTCTACCAACATAGTAAACTTGATGGGTAACTGTAAATGCACCACAAGAGTTCCACCCAATTCTGATGTGCCTAACTGTGTACTTACCAAAGTAGTATTACCTAAAACCTTATTATCCACCACTCCAGTGGCCGAAACAATTCCATCGCAGCTGTATCCATCACTTTTCCCAAATGCTTCCTTCAGGCCTCCCACTGCTGCCTGCTCTGCACTCCCCATCTGTAACCACATTATGCACCACTCCAGCGACTGGAAAATTCCATCACAGCTGATCTGCAAAAGAAAAGACAATTGTAATCTCAGTACACTCACAACCAAAACTTCTTAACTGTAGACACTGTCAGGGGTCCACCTTGCTCAATTTTACAGCCTCCACCCTGTCCCATCTAAAAAAAAAATAAATAAATATTTGCCTATATAGGAGCTGTGCTGGCTTGTCTTTACTACTTGCCAAAATCTCCAGTTGTGTATCCCTGTCCCTCAGTAGTCTTGTCAGTAAAATAGTGTGCATCATTGTATTAAAAATAAACTCCTCCATAACCTACCCATACCCCTCAATTGTTCCTTATGTTGAGGAACACTCCTCCTTTGTACCATAAAGTTCATGTTAGTTGACATCCCAAATTTATCTGATGAAGTTTGAGTAGTACCTCAGACGAAAAGCGCTTAATAAAATCTTTGGCTGTAGCAAGTTCCTGTTTATTGCCATTTTTTTTATTTTATCAGTTTGTTTCTGTTTTTGTTCTTGACATCCCAAATTTATCAGCCTGTCACATGTTCTGTGTCAACAATTTATGTATCTCGGTAGTAAATAGTACTGATCATTATGTCCTTAAAGGGCCTATTATAGCCTTTAATTCTTTCTCTCCGATGGGCCTAACTGCAGACCTGGCTCAGAGATTTTGCAGAATTTGCACTGCAACTTCCAATGGGCGGAACCCAAACCCTTTGACAGTGTCACATTATTTCCTCTGTTTCAAACAACTGTCCATATCTCTGGAACCATAAGGATTATGAAAGTATAAATAGCAAACTCTTCAACACCAATTATTTTTACAGTGTTAGCACTCTTAGGTTCTAGGTCTTAAGCTGAATTTTATAAGTCACACTAAACCAGTAGCTATCTTTCATAACATTTCGTAAACTTAAAATCTCAGCAACCACAGAAATTACACACATTCTGCCAAGAGCCTTTAATCATCTAGGTGACAGCTTTCACATGAGGCTATGAGTGCCATCTGTGTTACTTGATTGTTGAGATAATCTTGGAAATGAAAGAAGAATCAGTAAAGAAAATTTTAACCACTCCATACTTCTGATAATACAGCAAGCTGCAGGGCCAATAACAGCATCTATGTTAAAGGAGGATGCTTAACCAACATTACCCACCTGACATTACCCTTGCGGGGACAATATGAAAAATTAAAAAGTGGTGGGAAAGGAGGAAGTGCTCCATCCCTAATTAAATATGGGAGATCACCGTTCATCTATGCAGCAAATGCACTCACTTTTCCCTTACCTCCAGCTTTAAAGTAGCTGTCTGGTCTGAGGACTCCGTAGCAAAGTACAGCATGTGAGCACAACTACTCCCCTCTTAGAGCAAAACAGCTGGACAAAGTCATAAATAACAGTGGAGGCAAAGGCCCAAAACTTTTAATTACTTCCCTTGTGTCTTACCTCTCTCCATTTCTTTCCTTTTGCCACCCGTTTAAATTAGTGCTAAGGTAATCAGACCAGTGTATATACCATCAGTTTCCAAAGGGTAGCAGTTCTAACTCAACGGTTTGACCTCCTTTCTAACTGTCAGCTCTCATGACTAGCCAGTAAGTTGCCACATAACTCCAGTTTGTAATACAAACCACAGTACAACCAAACTATGAGTCAAAGACCTGGATATTCTGCGCATATGTCTCCTCCCTGCTAAAAGGTCTATCTAACACAGGTATGGTGCTATGACAATCTGCCCACCAGCCACCAATCCTCAAAGCAGCTCTCCACCCATACCTCCCAATCACTTAGGACGCTAATAAAAGACCTGTTCCCCCAAAGTTAGAAAGTTGATAGATTAACTGAGTTTGCTGCATTACCATGACTTTCCTGAAGGTTATGAAGTCTGAACTCGAATGTCTGTTAGTATTCCCTGAATTGTCTTGTAAATATGTCCTGACTCCGACCCTTAAAGATTTGCCGGAAGACCACAATGTCATGAGAAACAGGCCAAAACCTTAGGCCGAAATCTTGAGATTTTACATATTATCTGTACAGTTGAGAGGGATGCCTCAATCTCTGAGAGCCCAATTTTAATACTGTCCAACACCCCTCATCCCTTAGGCAACTCTCATGAATATCAAAACACCTGCCTCCTAAATCACCTGAAACCTCTAAACCACAGAGACATTCACTCCTACAAGCAATCCTCATTGTGCAATCACTTCAGACTAAAGAGACAGCATAAAACATCAACCCCCAATGGCTCATAAAAAGAGTTCAATTGCAGTTGAAGGAAAACAATTATAGTTGAGGGGCGAGAATTATGCTGTCATGTATTCCATTACCTATAACTATTGATATTGAGTCTAAGACAACTTAGTGACTGCCACAAAACTACACAGGGGTTCCCACAAGTTACCATGAGTAGTAGCGGTCACCTCCTAACACACATGCACTACCATTAAATAACTTACAAAGCCACGGTGCCACCTATCCACCACTCACCCCCTTAAGCCACTCACTAATGCTGACCTTCCCATCCTCAAAGCCCCCAGTGAAGTAAATATCCATGATTTTTCTCCACTGCAACAACTTAGCTTCCATGACCCCTGTAATCATCTCCTATCCCATGGATGACTGAACACCCCCAAACCCCTCTTCCAACTGCGAGCCCAATAAATATCTACCAAGCACCTCATGGTCACTAATTCATTTCAAACCTGAATTGACCACTGCTCCATCAAACAAAACAGTGGCAACATCAACAAAATGTAACCACTATAGTTATTTTACCCCTAACATGCCAACAGACTGCCAGAAAATGTGATCAACATTTTGATGACAAGGTAACTCCCATTAGACCACTGGCATCTCTTCAGGAACAATCCGAGGTGCACCCCACATGTGATTAACCCTTTCCTCCACCTGCATACCATGTAGGAGAATGTGACCTTGGTTCTAGCCAACTCCCTTACTGTTTGATAAGTCCAGTATGATCTTTTACATCCCTGGAGCTACCACCAGACTGGTGCTACATTAGCATGAATACCTGAAGAACAAAAAGCAAGCAACCCAAATATGTGCCATCATTTCTCACTTTACGCTTTAATAATTTATCAGGAATTTGCCAGACAGCCACACTTATTTGACAGTGGACCAAAACATGGGGAATGGACCCAGAGATTCTGCACACACCTCTCAACCTCTGAGAGCAAGATATCCGGTCAAAGCCTACTAGCTAAGACAATTCCAAACACTGCTCCCACCCACTTAAAGTTTTGACAGGTTAGCAGGTTTTGTGTTCACAAGGGCTGAGTATGAAGTCTGAAACCAAAATGCACTTCCCAACCCTAATCTGCAATGATTTGCTACCAGCCACCACTTGTATGCAATGGAGAGGGAAAAAAGAGTGAGAGAGACAGAGAGAGAGAGAGAGAGAGAGAGAGAGACACCTTCTATATGCGTACTCACAGTGGAAAGTGCCATTTCCATTCAACAAGTACTCCCAAGTAAGTAATATAACAAGCCACCAGCAAGTACAACACCACCTCTCTCACAGAAATGCCCTCCTTAAACAACTGCCAACATATCCCACCTTTAACCAATACCTTACTTCTAATGCCTCGACCCTCTCCACTATCTCAGGAACAGTAGGAAATGTAAAGTGTGGAGCTCCGAGAAATTTGGACAGCTGAGTGATATGATAAACATGGCCTGCAAAACCATACACTACCACTGAATCCAACCCAGGCAGATACTTGGAAAAGCCCACGAAACTGTGAACCACCAACGAAACCTACCAAAGCAGACACCAGGAAAATTCAAGGCCTTTCCCCAAACCAACTAGTAAGAAAACATTAAAAAGCACGCAAAAGACACTTTCTCAAACAAGCAACCCATTGGAACTTGACTGACCACTATAATCACCATGCTCAGAAACTGAACAGTAGAGAGATATGACCTTAATATACTTTCCTTAAATCCCAATAGTGAAGGCAACAGAAGACTTTTTTTTGTTTGTTTTTGACAGAGGAAAAGGGAAGGGAAAGATTTGAAATACTAAGTACCTATTTAACCTCCTACGCTGGTGACCCCCCAACATCACTGTGCTGAGAAACTGAACAGTAGAGAGGTTTTAGAGCCCACAGAGCTCACCTCCCACAACAAATTAATGTTTACATTAAATCAAGCCTGTAATTCACGTAGTTACATCATTAACCCCCCTCTGGCAATTAAATGGAGTAAGCTTAATACCCCAAAGTACCAAATATCACCCACTCACCACCTTTTTTTTATATTAGGAATACCCTACTCACCTCATTCTTCATATCACTATTAACCCAAAGTCCTACCTGACCACCAAAGTTCCTACAGGTCGTCTCAGATGTAATCCTGCTCTGTAGCAAGTTTACACCAAAAATGTGATTACTACACCAGTTACACTTGCCTAAAACCCTTTAAGCTTCTCTAGCCCTCCCTCCTCTTACCATATTTCCTCCCAAGCATCCCTAATTCCCATTTAACCCTATCCTCCTCCATCCTCTTAATTCCTGTTACTATATTTAACTAGCCCCACTTGAAGATTTCCCTGGACAAATCGGTCTGTTACCAAACCTCATTTCTGTTATATCTATTCACCTTATAATCTGTGAACTTGATTGCCAATGACAACACATCTGTTAAACTAATAATATTTTCTGGTTATCTACCTTTAGTAGCATGCAGGTGCACCAGAGTTTTTGAATCACTGATTATTTTTGGAACGTCTGTGCTCTTGTGCAGCTCTCTTTGAAATTGCAGAATGTGGCACTTTGCATTACTGTTCTACACTGCACTGGTCTTTTGGTGTGCAACATTCAAGTGACATTTATGAGCCTTTGACATTTTTTGTTCATTGCATGCACTGGGTGTTTCTGCAGTTGTGATTCAGAGCAGAATTCCATAATGTTACTATTTTATCATGAGAAAACCCCGAGCTTTTAAAGCACATATACAAAATGCAACGTTGTTCTCTGGTTCACTTCTCTGCTTGGGTGCCTTCTTTGCAGAGTCCTTCCTCCAGTGTTTGTATGGAATTAACAGGGTTCTGAAATTTCCATTCACATCTGAAATGCATGCCAATATTCAAACTGGCAATCTCCAGAATTGACAATTGATGCCAGGAAATGAATGACTGAATACATATTCTGATTAATTGATTTGGGCTTTGTTTCATTTTTAAAATACATTCTGCATATCTTACAAGTCTTGAAGCTAAATGATATATTTCTTTCATGAAACTTTGTGAGCTTTATGAATTGCATTTTTGCCCTGGTCCCCTTCCATAATACACGTGGCACCACATGACATTTGAAGACCTTCATTAATTTCAAACATAACTTTATTACATTATTTCAAATGTTAATTGTACACAATTAACCTTGTAACCACAACATGTAAAATCTTTATAACATACATCAGGGCAGCATACCCTGCTCACCCTGCCCAAATAAGCAGCATCCATACCTCCGCTCAATTATTCATATCAATCAAGCAGGGTCCTACCGCTCACTTTCATCCCCAAATCTCATTGCATCAACACCCAAAACCAAGAGGAGGAACAGAAGAGGGACAAGCCTGCCCCTCTTCTCCACAAAGTACCCACATCCATAACCATACCAAACAAAATAACCAAAAGAAAAAAGGGGAGGGAGGGTTATAAGTTCACTCCAAAATGTGATTCCTCTTCCCAGTTGCACTCCTATAAAACACCTAAGTCCAACCCGACATTTATCTCATTTCATCTAAAGCCCCCTCAACAAATTAACCCTTCCCTTCCCAAAATCTAATCAAATTTATCTCTATTTCTTAATCTTAACCCCCTCCCCCAAAAAACTCCCACCCCTCCACCTCATTTAACTCTCTTACCAAAGATGTCCCTGGACAAATTGATTTGTTCCCAAACCTCATTATCATCCTGTTGTTGTTGCGTCTTTCGGCTTATCCCGGTTAGGGATCGCCACAGCGGAACTCCGGTCCGCTAATGTTTAGTAGTGGATTTTTACATGCCGAGTTACCAGCCCTGATGCACAACCTTCAATGAAGGCACACCCATTCACGCATGCCTCTACACAGAAGACGCTCTAACTGAGAATCGAATGGGACAATGTTTTGCTGTGAGGTGACAACGTTACAGCAGCACCACTACTGCGGATCTCATTATCATCCTGTAAAATATTTAATTTCATATCCTGGCATTTTTTTTATTACTTCCACTATCTGATAAAGGTACAATTAATAAATTAACTTGCAGAAGTTCCAATGTTTCATTACAAAATGGTACCGAAGTTTTACTAAATACAGTTAATATGTTTAATTAAAATATATTAACTAATGAGTAGTTTACAAAGTTTAAGTATGCCTTTTCTGTTTTCTAATACCTCAGTAAAATTAATTGAAATATCTATATTCAGCACTGGGTTAACATTTTTTGTATTATTTTCAATTGGAGCAAAAGTAACATGGTTATGAATTAAAGACATATTTTGTAACTTGCTTCCCTAACCTACAAAACCTATGGACTTACAAGCGTTCCACTTTTCTCAGAGCAGACTGCACAAAACATATTACATCCTTGAAACTGAATAAGGGTTGGGAGGGTGGCCTAATGGTTAAGGTGTTTGCCTTACAAACACAAGGTGCAGGATTTGAGTCTCACAAGGGGATAATTGGCTAGGCTTAAAATGGCTCTCAAGGGCTGTTAGCCTAGTACTAATCTATGAACCTATGAAAAAAATATATGTGAATTTTTCAACACTGACTTTTTACACAACCCCCACATTAAGCTTTTGCAATGACCCCGACACATGCAAATCTTAGCCAGTTAATTTCAAATGTATCTTCCCCTTCCAAAAAATTCTGAAAACATCTTAAACAATTCCTAATTAAAGATTCCTGTTGTAAATGCTTCATAAACTGTAGCATCTCATAAACACAATTCTCATCATATTCCTCTAAATATACACCTCAGCAGAAAGTTCATCTCATGATAATTCCATTGCAAACCACATTCCCAAAGCAACTTGTAATCCGTGCTCTTCTTACCTATTAACTATTGCTATTCTTCTTTCTTTCATTCTGTCCACATATTAGCCACATTTTTATTACCTTTTTGTAACAATGATCCCATCTTTCTAATTCTCCTGTTCCTCCTAATAGCATGTGTCTTTGTGTTTATATCTGTGTATATGAGATCTGATGAAGCTCTCTTGGGTACTCATCTATTTAATATTTTTTTCATTTATTTTTGAATAAAGAAATATTGATTTATAAACAAAGTATTTGATTACTTTGTAGTCTTAACTGAGATTGGCTACAGTTAGTGGTTATTTTTTCTTTGTTTTAAGGAGTCTCAGACAGCAACTTTGATGCTAAAGAAACACCATTTTTCCCCATGCTGACTATATATATATATATATATATATATATATATATATATATATATATATATATACACACACACACACACACACACACACACACACACACACACACACACACACACACACACACACACACACACACACTGTAAATATTTTACATTGTGCATGGAGCTGTAATAGAAAGAAGGATCCGGCCCAGTATGCTGTAATCCAAGTATCATTCTATTAGCTGCAGGGTTTACTCCAGCATCTGTTTGTTACTTCAGCATCTGCTTGTTGAGTGCTTTTAGAACAGTTACAGTTTATGTGGATTTTTTCAAAAAGTAAGGTATACTGAATTACTTTTTTTCTGAAGATTTAGCTATCTCATGCATTCTCATGCTAATATGCAAAGATATACACGGTAGCAGCACTCAAGTGACTTCTTAGCAGAAGAGTTCTCGCTCACTCGAGTGATCAGTACCTTAGCTTTTTTATGGTAAATTGTTTATATGAGGTGAATCTCAAGCTATTACTGTTACCAGATCTGCCTAGTGTTTTATAGAACTACATGTTTTACAACTGGAGGTAGCTGTTGCCTTAATATTGATGTGCATACTGTTGATGAACAGAATAAATATCTACATTTTAACTATAAAGCTGTATTAAATTTTCTATCAGTATTTTTGCTGCTGACATATCATTGTTTTTCTTTTAATGGAAGGTATAGATAACAGCCTCTGTATAAATATCTAGCATCTGTGCAAATGTATACATACTTAACAAAGGTGCAGGTTATGTCTGCTATAATGTTATGATAAAGTCCTCTAGCATTATTGGCTTAAGGTATAAGAATTATAACGCAATATTCAATGCCTGCTGATACACTTACATTGTTTGAATGTACATTGAAGATATGTATGTGCTACCTTTCTAATAGTTCATAGGTTCATACTAGGCTATCTGCCCTAGGGCATTTATAAGCCTAGCCAGAATGTGTTTGGCTTTTGCCACCCATTTTAAATTTATTTTGCTATGCCCTTTTTCGAGGTTAGTATACTATGCCTCTGTCTAACAGTGACACAGAAGTGATACCCCACGATCTCCCATCCACTCATCAAAATTCCTCTTGAAGAGAGTCAATGAGGGACTCTGCCTAACCTGGACTGGGATTTTTTATTACAGTTTTACTATACTGCCAGATATTCTGACTAATCCCTAATGTCCTCCTTTTCATAACTAGCTGTAAGAGGCCTACTCTCTAACCCATAGTGATGATCTTTTTCTTTCTTTCTCCACGCTAGACATCTCTACCTTAACCCTCTACCAGTCTCTTACTCTATATCTATGTACTTTCACAGTCATGGTGGTCTCACTTACTTAACTCATCGCACTTTTTTTACCCTCCTTTTATTCCTAGGTTGTTAAGCCCTGGTTAAGACAACAGAATATCCATCCCTGTCCAGCTTGAAGCTTTGACAATCCTGCCACCCCAGTTCTGCATTGGCCAATACATGTTGTTCACGTAAATATTTAACTTATTCACTTAAATATTTAACTGCAACATATCTGTTACTTTTAAGGCTGCCTGAACATCACAGAGACATGCATCTACTCCATTTCCATACCCCACCCAGCTATTTCTGTCTCTCCTTACTTGTACCATCCCACCTGTTATCTCCTATTCTTTTTTATCTACTCTAAGTTTAGCTCTGTGGTTAATAAACATATACTAAATATTTTTAGCACTTGGTATTTTGAACCCCCTTCTCTTCAAATCAGCACCTTCACAGTGTTTTTCTTAAAGTTTATTGCAAATGTAAAGTGCTTGCTTTAACTGCCATTACTCACTGCTCCACTTATTGTTTGTTTTTGAAGTCAACTGCGATGTGGTCCAACCTGCTCTGTTTGCCCTCGCTCCACTTGGGCTCACTTTGGTCCCCTACCTTACCCCTAATTCCCACACACCCCCACTACTCACACTTTTATCCCTAACAAGCCAAACATCCATATTAAACTAACCGATCAAACCCTACTAACTCTCCACACTTTTACCTAGTTAATCAGCCTCACCCCTATAGGCAAACCCACAATTACAAGCACCTGACAGCAACTCTAATCACCACAGCAATCATAACCCCTCAATTACATTAACACCCCCTCTAACTCCTTTCATCCCCGTTCCTTCATAGCCAATCCACAACACTCCCTTCTCACTACACTTACCCCATTCATACTATTCTTACAATTCTTACACATATTCACATAACAATGTTAACCTTGTATGCACCATTGTGGTAACTCTCTCCAACATAACACAACTAACATCCTATCACCATGAGTTAAACTTCTCTACACAATCATTATCTCTCCACTGCCCTACCAACTACAACCAAAACCCTCTTTAATCAATATATCCCCAACTGCTACAACTACAACTGCTCAAATATAGACTTTGCCCCATTTCTAGTTATCCCTCACCAATCATATTCAAGTATATCTGTAAAATATGACACACTTATACCCAAGCACCTAGAAGCAATCTTACAAATAGCATCCCAACTTATCCTTAGTTTAGACATTCACCCAAATCCAGGTCCAAGACACAATTCAAGTATTCCCACCTTCCAACCATCCTCAGGAAAGGATCTGACTTATTAATAATTAACATTAACTTGAGAAGTATACTGAAGAAAATACAAGAAATTCATGCCACCATTTCACTCTGATCCTCAGATATTTTCCTAATAACAGAAACCTAGCTTAAACCAGAAATCAAAAGCAAAGAAATACTCCCCCAGGGTATATATATATATATATATATATATATATATATATATATATATATATATATATATAGACAGGATATACAAACTAAAAGAGGTGGAGGCATTTCTTTATTATTCAAAAATTACCTTACACTTGAAATGATAAACCATACCATCTAGAGTTCAGTAATGCAGAGATCCTGTTCACGGGACTTAAAATTAACTCAAAGAAAAGCCTTAACATAATTGGAGCCTACATTCCCCCCAGCAACAACACTGACACATTAGAATCCATCCTACACTGGACAGAAAGTGCACTCCCTCAGGAACCTATCATTATGGGGGACTTCAACTCAACTAGTTCTCATGTGATTCACCCAACCAACTGAACATATCAACCTCCATGACTTCACTCAAATAATCCAAAATACAACTAGAATGGATAAAGTATCAAAAAAGGAGTCCATCCTAGACTGGATCCTTACCAACTGACCTAAACTGTCTCATCACTCTGGGTGCCTCCCAGACTCTCTTAGTGACCATCTCCCCACCTTCCTTCTTTTACACCAAATAAAACCAACAAAAGTAACATCACTCTATGAAATTCGATACACTAAACACTTCAACTCACAAGACTTTGTATCCATTTTCAAATCGTGTAATTTTCATCCACTCAAATCCCTCCCCTTAGATGAAGCAGTACAGCATTTTAACATTGCCTTCCTAAACATCCTAAACCAATTAACCCCATCCAGAAAAATTAGAATTAAATTTAACTATGCCCCTTGGCTCACCAAAGAGACAAGAACACTCCTTAAACAAAGAGATAAAGCCTGGGAAACATGGCATCACAGCAAAACAACTAATTAGCAAAAATACCTTGAATTAAGAAATAAAGCTAAAAAAAATCAAATCAAGCTTGATAA
This sequence comes from Protopterus annectens, assembly GCF_019279795.1. Lineage (NCBI taxonomy): Eukaryota > Metazoa > Chordata > Ceratodontiformes > Protopteridae > Protopterus > Protopterus annectens. Next base: position 831,384,140 of record NC_056739.1, read on the forward strand.
AAAAAAATTACACAAATAGTCAATCAATGCACAAAAATAACCCACAAAAGTTCTGCTCTGCCATCAAAAAATTCAACAAACAGGCAAAACTGGCACTCCTTCCCCATCAACCAGTAACACTACAGACACTATTGCTACACAGTTTAATAAATACTTCACAGACTCTATCCTAGAAACTCACAAACAACAACTGTCCCTATCTCCTCCAATCTTCTCATACCCAACTCAGAATAACAAAGGGTTTCCCTACAACCAGTCCCAAGACAGCTATAGAAAAATTCCTGAATAAACTCAAACTCACAACCCTTGCAGCAGATAAACTACCTGCTGCATTCCTCAAAATAGCTGCTGAAGCCATTTCATACCCAGCCTCTACACTAATCAATCAGTCCATCTTAGAACCCCATGTCCCTGCCTTATGGAAAATATCTTATATAATACCATTACATAAAGGAGGGAATACTTCAGAACTATCAAACTAACACCCTATTGCCATCTTATCACCCTTATCAAAAATCCTTAAAAGATGCATACATTCACAAATCCTAAATTATCTCTAAGACAATAAACTTCTGGCTAATACTCAGCATGGATTTCGCCGATATCACAGCGCTTCCACAGCCCTTATCAACTTTACTAACGCCATCAATCAACATCGCAACAAACTTAATCTTGTTTCTTCCATCTTTCTAGATCTCTCCAAAGCTTTTGACACAGTTTCCCACAATAAACTATTTGCACTCTCCAAACTTAATCTTAGCTTCTCCATGATTGCATGGTTCCAAGACTATCTATTAGGTAGCAGCCAGGCAGTAAAATGGCAAAACCACTTATCTCCCCTTCTGCCCATAACTTTAGGAGTTCCACAAGGGTCTATACTTGGACCACTTCTTTTTACCATATTTACTAATAACTTTCACACCACAACCTTACACGAATACTTAGTCCAATATGCAGATGATTCAACCCTAATCTGCTCTGTACCAACACTCCAGCAGCTTCAAAAAATAACACAAAAATTCTTTACTGCAATTGAAACCTGGCTGTCCAGTGCTCAGCTCATACTTAACTGAAACAAAAGTAAGCTGATGTTATTTCACCCCACTAAATCCATTGATCCCTCCACCCTATTCATAATTACTTCAAGTAATAACACCTCCATTACAGCAGTCACCCAAACAAAACTTTTAGGAGTTATCATAGATCAAAACATGAAATTTGACTTACACATTGCCCAAACTATAAAGAAAGTTCATAACAAACTCAGAACCCTATACAGATGTAAAGAATACCTTTTCAATAATACTAAGATTATTATTGCTAGAACCCACCTAGTCACCAGACTTCTCTATGTATCCCCAATATTCACTAACCTTAACAAAGCTGGCTTAGCTAAATTAAACAGCTGTTATAACAAAATCCCAAAATTCGCTACTGATTCTGTCTATAGATCCCATCACTGTCAGGCCCTTAAACAACTATATTGGTTAGAACTACCAAATCTGCTCACTCTTAACCAACTTATGATGGCCCATCACATACTTCACCAACCAGAAAAAAAACACCAGCCCTTCAGGACCTACTATACCACTATTCAAACAATTGTGCACTAATATCAAGTAACACATCCCTAATAAATACCACCTGAATTAAGAACACTGCTGGTGACTCCCTATATTCCAATTACATTGCAAAAACCTGGAACAAGTTACCACTTAACATTAGGTCCACAGTCAAAAAATAACCTTTAAAAACCTTCTCAAATCCCACTTAAATAGTTCATGCATTTGTACATGCTCTGACCCAGGATACCCAACTCTATTATCCAGTTAACTAATTCAACCAAACTCATCGTTCATAGCTATTTTTTCTAGGTGCAGTCACTTTTAGTTTTCCTCAGGCCATTTGTAATGTATATCCTATTTTTCTCATCACCTGTAGACACTATCATTCTTTTCTTTTCTCTCAGTTTCCTTGCTGTACATTTCTTTTTTACATTTTCTAACTGCCTACACTCACTATATCTACCCTCATATAATCCTATGTATACCTAACTAGTGTCACTTACCGGCTCTGCTCATAGGTTCATAGGTTCATAGGTGTTTGCAAGGCTAACAATCACAAGGGCCTTTTTAAGCCTAGCCATGCATCCCAAATCTCTGACAAGTTTTGATACCCTTGATAAGTGTAAGCATGGGCCTAGGAGATGAACTATTTACAGGTTACCTGCTTGCCACAGAGACATAAGTACTGAACACCTTTCCCTTCATGCACCAGACTGTTTAGCTCCCAAGTTATTTCTCAGAAAATTTCTACTAAGAATCCTCATTTATAAACTTGCAGCCTATGCTTAATAACATTCTACTTATATGAAAAACCAAAGAAACTGGACTGAGAATGAAGGGCACTACAAATAAACTCCTTGGTAGTGTTTGAACACGAAATAGACTCCTTTATTGTATTAATGCCACAACAAAAGCAAACAAGCATTTTCGTCCAAGTATCCCTCAGACTTCTTCATATATAATGAATACTTGAATACTATTACATCACTATATATAACCATTAAAATTAATTAAATTAATTATTCAATTAAATCAATGCCTTGTATTTAAAGGTATAGTGTAGCTTGCATAATAAATACATCATGAAAACACTTTGAAGATTAAGAAGTTCAAAATTTAAAAATGTAAAATTGATACACCTACAGTGGATCATCCTCATTTGGAGAGAGTTTTCTTAATAAACATAGTACACAGACACAAATTGACTTGGGTTATAGTAGTGCATTTGTTGCTAGTTTTAGTGCAAACACATACCAGATTAAGAGCATAGTAGAGAAAGAAAGGGGTAGATTTTTGGAATTTACTGACATTCCCAATATGAAAGACAAACCTGTAAATGTAGTCTTTAGAAGAGGACACAACATTAAAAATCTGTTAGAACATGCCAACAACTCCAATGTTTTTTCACATAAAAGAAGGGGAACATATAAATGTGGCGTGTGTTCTCAGTGTGTTGATATTGCACAAAAAGAACAAGTCCTGGTTACAGCCAGGCAGAAACTGCTGACTGCACACTCTTACTCCAATTGCAACTCCCAGAGTTTAGTTTACATAGTTACCTGTGGTGCCTGCAAAGGCTTTTACGTTGGAGAAACTGAAAGGCAATTAAAACGCAGGATTTAAGAACACATCAATGATGTTAACAAAAGGAACAACAGTAATACCTTATTTAGGCACACATTATTATGTGCCAATGCTAGTTTTTCATTCTTTGTGATTGAAACAGTCCCCAAGGACTAGAGAGGTGGTCCTTGGGAATCCAAGTTAGAATATAGAGAAGCCTTTTGGCAGATTGTACTCGAGGCAAACAAACCTCCAGGTTTAAATGATAATATTTCCTTGGTTCCCTTGTTAAAACTCAGGTCTGCCAAACTTTAATCAAATAATTTTGTTTTATGTAAAATGTCTTTTTCATGCAGTTTTTTATTGTACATGTATTTCTGCAAGATATTTATATATTTATATTTTTATCTTCCATTTTTCAAGATTACATGATTTTATTTTCAACTGTAGGTGTATCAATTTTACATTTTTAAAATTTTAACTTCTTAACCTTCAAAGTGTTTTCATGATGTATTTATTATGCAAGCTACACTATGCCTTTAAATACAAGGCATTGTTTTAATTGAATAATTAATTTAATTTATTTTAATGGTTATACATAGTGATGTAATAGTATCCAAGTATTCATTATATCTGAAGAAGTCTGAGGAATACTTGGACGAAAACATTTGTTTGCTTTTGTTGTGGTGTTAATACAATAAAGGAGTCTATTTTGTGTTTAAACACTACCAATGAGTTTATTTGTGGTGCCCTTCATTCTCAGTCCAGTTTATTTGATTTTTAGTTGTTTTTGCTGGACTTTGCTCCTTTCTTTTTGGTTACTATTCCACTTATATGATTTATGTTTTTGGCTTGGAACAACTTTGGAAAGACTACTACTGCATTGTGATTATTAACATATTCCTATTACTTACATGTTTGCTAATTTCTTGTAATGTTTTATTTAATTGTAATGTTAAATGTTCTTGTAATGTTTGCTATTTTGTAGCTTTTCTCCCAGGGTTGGTCCCCACTTAAAATGGGCGACTGGCCCAGTCAGACTTCCCTGGTAGACAAATGTAAAATAAATAAAAAATAAATACATTTTATTATTATGATTGGTATTTACATCTGGGCTAAAGCTGAAAATGGTCCATCTGGATCACCTGTCTCTCCTGATTGACAAATTGAAGACAGATAGAAAAGATAAATTTAAACAGACAAAAGTTGAACAAATTAAATAATAGTATACAAGTGCCGCCTTCTAATCATACTTTGCCTCGGTGTTATAGCAAGGATTTCCTACTATAATCTGACTGTATAAATCAAATGCTTATAACACCACTGTCCATTATAAATCAAATGCTTATAACACCACTGTCCATTATAAATCAAATGCTTATAACACCACTGCCCATCATAAATCAAATGGTTATAACACCACTGTCCATTATTACAACTGGAAACATATTGATTGTGAATACATCTATGAAACTCTGCAACTTTTTTGAAATGCAAATGACACAAAAGATACAATTAGTGATGGTGAGGTGGTGAACACTTGCTATTAAGGATGCCTATCTGAATTTACAACCAAGATTAACACAGTGTGTAGTTAACTTTTTCACAGTGGTACCCAAAACAAATGATAAAGATCCAGAGGCATACTTACAAACATTACAGATCTATTTTAAAGTCTAGTGTGCATATCTATTATATACCATACAGGGTATTTCATGTGACTACTCAACCCACGGTGATAGAAAAATACTAAGGATTGTGAAAAAGTAATATATTTTGTTAATTGGCCAGTTTGTTTTAATGTTTCTTATTGTATAAAATCATTTTTATTATTTATTATTACTTACCTGTCTCATCTGACAAGAGATAAGTAAGTGAATGTTTGTTTATTTTATTTTAAAAAGATTTGATGATGCAGTATCCTATTAAAATGGTTTTATTGATAGAATCCCACACTCTTTTTGTTGTAATAACTTTAGCAGAAATGGATACCCTGCAAAATTCAAGTTCAAGGAATAAAAGTCAGCAGATACCTTTATAACTTCGAATCATTTCAGTCCCATGATCTGCCAGTTTTTCTTAACAATAAAACATTAAATGGTGGCAGAGGTATCTGACACCAAAAGCACAGACTTATTTTTTTTTCTGGGCACACAAAACTCTGATCCTATGTGAAAGCCAATGGACAGTATTAGGTAATAGTTAATGATACGGAAATTAGCAGCAGGTTTAATGAGAATGCTAATATAGATGTTCACGATTAAACATTGCATGGCAGGTCCCATGGGCAAAGGTCTAAGAGATCTGAAATGATGTTGTTATTATCCTCAGCACCATATCAGTTCTGTCAGGTCTGTAATGTTAATGAAGCAAATTCTAAAGCTAATCTTTTTACAAGTAGAACCACTAGGGAATTTTTTAACAGAATGTGATCCCTGAACTGCTGTGAAACTGTAGCAGAGTTTTGTAACATCATAATTTGGATCATTCCTTGTTCATTTTGAAACTGTGTGAATGAGAAACTGAGATAACATGCTTTTTAATAATGCTTTAGTGGAGCTCTGTAAGGCCTATCTGTCTCATGTACTGGATTGGTTAAGGCATAATCTTAGTAAATTATAGAATATACTCAGAAAAGATATACAGTAATACTATTTATAAGTGTATTGTCATATTTCTTCTCACAGCCAAGTTGAATATATTTTTCAATGCGTAATCATGCTCAAGAAATAATACAGGTGCTGCAACTACACTGATTCTAGCTGTGGCTGAATTATATATGAACCATTAGGAAAAATGAATATTTATTTACAGGAATAATAAAATCAACTATAATCAAATATTTTTACAATTGGACATTTCTGAAAATTTGCATACCAAAACATGGTAATGGTAGGTGATTAACATGCCAGAACAAAGTTCATATTACAGCCCATTATTAAAAACTAGGTTAACTTAATCCTGTAATGATACTGTACAGACCATAAATACATTACTTAGCATAATTTGTGATGCAATGTACAAACAATTTATGTGGTACAGGGGCTAAGAGGTTTGCACTGCCTCATAACCCTAGGTTCTTTAGTCAGGTTCTCAGACAAGGTTTTCTGTGCAGAATCCACATTGCCTTCCTGTGTTTGCATGGATTTTTGCTGAGTACTCCAGCTTCTTCCTATACCACAAGGCCATGACATATTGAACCTGACTAGTAATCCCCTAAAATGGTAGGACAAACAAAAGCTATGCACCTAGTAAACAAGCATGTGTCTATCTTGTTGCACTCTGGCATCCTATCTGGTACTGGTTTCTTTGCTATGCACCCTTTGTGTTCAAAGGATATCTGTGGCTTCCTTATAATCCTGAATTGGATAAAACAGTTAGAGACTGAATAAACAAATGAATGATTATAAATATTGTACATAAATATCACAAGCAAACTGTAGATCCTGTGCTACATGAACTAGATGCCTACTATCACTACTATACCAGGCTCATTATAATTTCCGTAATCTTAGCTGTTGATGCAGGACATCTGTCGGGTTATTTGCAAATCTTATTGCATACTCATCCTCAGATATGCTTAATGTATAGAAAGTGCAATATTATTAAATGACTTGATAACAAATGGCACTGGCACAGCAGATACTAAGGTAACAACCTTTGCAGTATTTTTGCTTTTTCAGTTACACATAATCAAACCCATAACTGTGTTGTACATATGTGTCCTATGGAAGCAAGCTGATTTATCTGTATCATGAGTAAAAATACAAGCACTAACTAGTTCTAGCAGCACAGTTAACTTGATGGGTATCACCCACTAATATATTAGTATCCTATCTGAAACACAGGGAGCTCTTTGGCTAAAACATATGCAGAATTAAACAGATAGCATACATTAGTTTGTAGTCTATTAATGTAAATGGAGAGTCCATAGAGTTTGTAGTCAAAATTCTACTTTAGTGGCAAAAGATTCATTAATTGCCAGTTTAGAAATAATTGGCATCCATCTATAGCAGTATTTCTTAAGTTTCACTTTCCTTCCTTTATTTAACCAAAAACTGCTTATTACTTTGAATATATGAAACATTAATGTGTTGTCATAGGTTCAAAGGTTCATAGGTAGGTACTAGGCTATCTGCCTGAAGGCATTTATAAGCCTAGTCAGAATGTGTTGGCTTTCGCCTCCCCCTTAGATTAGTTCCCTGTGCCTCTGTCCAGCAGAGCATTTGAAGTGATCCCTGGGGTAAACTTTCTGTTTCCCATCCACTCGTCAAGGTTTCTTTTGAAGAAAATTAGTGAGGACCTCTGCCTAATGTAGATTGGAATCTTGTTCCAGAGCATGGGAAGTCTCTGGGACAGGAATCTATCCCTCCAGTATGTCCTATTTATTGTTGTGGTGAGGTTTAGATCCTTGGAGCATGTGGCTCGAGGGGATATGGTTTTCTTTAGGTGGAGCATGTCCATCAATTCAGGGTTGGACATGGCCCTGTATGTTAGGCAGAGATCACCTCTGAGTAGGTGGTACGTAACCGAGTACAGCTGGAGTTTCTTCAGTCGAGCTGCATAGGTCATCTGCTTGAGGCCAGTGATCCCCTTGGTGAGGTACTTCTGTGGTCTTTCCAGTTGTTGCAGGTGTCTTGTAAGGTACATCCCAAGTGGGGCAGTGTACTCTATGATGGGTCTGATGAGTGATGTGTAGAGGGGCCCAATGACCTCTTTCGATCTGGATGCAAAACCTTTTGTGATTAGGTGGGCCACAGAGAAGGACTTTCTAACCACTTTGGCAATGTGATTATCAAAGGAGAGGTTACTATCTACTTGGGTCCCCAGATCCCTTATTACGTCTTCCGTATTTAGGGGGCTACCACCTATGTGGTAGTTTGTGGGTACTTTGTTATTTCCAAAGGGAATAACTATGCACTTTTTGGCATTTAGCTTGAGGCCATGATTTTGACACCAGGTAACCATCTCAGTGAGACCCTTTTGGAGGATGTCTGTGTCAGCCGGAGAGTCAGTTATAGCCCCTAGTTTGCAGTTGTTTGCGAACTTGGTCAGCCATAGTCCTCCTGTGCTTCCCTGTACCTCTGAGAAGTATATGCCGAACAAGACGGGTCCTAGGACTGAGCCCTGGGGAATGCCACTTGTAACTGGTTTACAGTCAGACCTAGCTCAAGCAACTCTTACCATGTGGTTTCTGTCCGTGAGCCAGTTGGCAACCCATATTGTGATGTAGGAGTTTATGTTAAGGCTGGTGAGCTTGTCTATAATACCCGAGTGGGGAATGGTGTTGAAGGCCTTTGCGAGGTCTAGGTAGGCTATGTGGACCACCTTTCCCTCGTCTATAGCCTTGGTAACTGTCTCAAAGAAGTCCACCAGGTTTAGGAGGCATGATCTGCCCTTAACAAAGCTGAACTGGGTAGGTTCCAGTGTTTGAAGGTTCCCAATTTCTCTGTTAATGAGATCCATGATGATGCACTCCATAGCTTTGCAGACCAAGCTAGTCAGGCTTATAGGGCAATAGTTCCCATGGTCCATTGTGGCTCCATCTTTGTGGAGCAGAAAAACTGTTGCTGTGCACCACTCTCTGGGCATGTAGCCTGTGGAGAGGCTGAGTTTAAATAGTGTGTTTAGGTGAGGAGTTAGTTCATCTTTGAACTTGTGTAAAACGCAGCCTGGGACATCGTCCGATCCCATTGATGCTGTGTTTTTGGCTTTGGAGAGGACTGTTTTAACTTGAGTGTCTGTGATTTCAGGGGCACTACATTCTTCTGGTATAGTTATGGGCCCTTTTGGGGGTGAGAGGGGGGGTGAAGTTTGCACTGAACCTGTCTGCCAGGATGTTGGCTATATCAGTCAGTTCAGTGTATTTTGTGCCATTCTGCACTAAGTCTGAGCAGATTTGAGAATTGCCACTTAGATTCTTGACATAGCTAAAGAATTCCTTGTGGTTATCTTTGGAGTCCATGGCAATTGTTCTTTCAAAGCTAGCCTTGGATGATTTTATGAGGGAATATAGCATTTTGCTGATACTGATCAGGGATGTCTTCCTTTCTTGGGATTTTACTCTTTTCTGTACTAGTTTCCTCCTTCTATTGTATAGCTTGTTTATGGCAGAGGTCCACCAGACTGGTTTCCTTTTCTTGGAGGAGTGAGTCTTGGTTTTGTTTGGGATAGCACAATCCATGCATTCTTGTAGGTTCCCATAGAGTGCATTAGTAAAGGATTTTGCAGCTTGGACAGTGTTATCCTTTAGCATGGGGGCTTTGAAACTTCCCACCTTGGTCTTAAGTAATGTGAAGTTTGCTTTCGAAAAGTTTTTCAAGGTGGTTTCTTTGACCGGGGTTGGTGGTGGAATGTGGCTATCCAGAGTGATTAGTTTATGGTCAGATCTAACCAGCGAGGAGTTGACCTCCAGTGTGGAACAACGGTCGCCCATGTTGGTGATGACCAGGTCCAATATGTTGTCATCTCTGGTGGGGGTGTTGACCAGTTGATCCAGGGCATTTGAGTTTATAAATTCTAGGAAATGTTGGGCAAGAGAGTTTGTACTTGAGTAGTTCTCCCAGTTAATGTTTGGGTAATTGAAATCACCCAATATCAGGGTGTTTGATAGGACCTTTATGTCTCCCAGTGTTTCCAGGAATGCAGAGTGGGGATCCTGGGACATGGTGGGTGATCTGTAGCAAGCTATAATTTGAATAGCAGTTTTGCCCATTGTTAGTTGCACATGGATGATCTCTGAAGCATCGTGCTGTGCCACTAAACTAGAAGTGTGGGTATCCTTGATGAATATGAATACTCCTCCACATTTTGTATTTCGGTCTGGGTTTTGTGGCCGAAATGTATGGTATGAGTTGTAGCCTGGTAGTGCTGGGGTGCTCTCTGGAGCCTTAAACTAGGTTTCTGTTACTGCCCATATATCGATTTTCTCCATACTGAGGAGTACCTCGAGTACATGTATTTTGAGGTTTAGACTTCTGGCACTGAGTAGCATTACCCTCAGTTTTTTGTTACTTGTGCTATTTACAGCGGTGGGTTTGTCTTTTGAGCCTTGCCTAAAAAAGACACTATGGGGGTGGCAAGAGCCTTGGCCAGTATTTGAAAGCCTAAAGGTGACAGGTGCAAGCCATCTCTAGTGAAGCAGCGTGGCTTGTCGAGCATGTCATCCCAGGCTGACAGACAATGGATCCCCTTTGAATGACACCAGAAGCTTAGCCAATTGTTGAAATTGATAATTTTTTCTCTATACCATGGTATCATTCTTGGTGAGTGCAGTATGCTACTCAGGATCAGGGTCATACCGGCCTGGGCTACGTGATCAGAGAGCTCCTCCATGTGTCTTCATGTAGTCCAGGGAGGTATGGCTCAGGTCATTCACACCAACATGGACAATGACAGAGTCATATTTGCACTTATTCTGGAGTAACCTGAGTGCTTGTGTTATTTGACGGATCCTAGCACACGACAGGCAGCTAACAGTAACCTTCTCCTTGTTCAGCCTAGTGAGTGGGACGTCAGTGTGCCTGACTATAGAGTCACCTATTACTAGTGTGTTGGGTATGTTATTTTGCCTTAAGGGCTGTGATTGTGTGGCACACTGGTTTTGTGATGTATGTGTTTCATGGTTTGTGTTGAGGGGGTGGAGGCTGCTTGGATGTCTGCCTTGGAGGTCTCTGTTGCTTTTGTAGATTTTTATTTAGAGCCTCCGAGTATGTTTTTGTGTATTTATGTGTGTTTTTTGCCGGTGCTGTTTTCATAGGTCTATGTGAGTCTGGTGGTGTGATGCAAGTATATCCCTTCTCCTCTTGACTGCCTGGTCCAGTCTTGAGTTGAGAGAGCTTAGCCTCCAGTTTGGCTGTATAATTGCATCTCTCGGCTGTATTAGTATTTGGTGGAAGGAGGAGAGGGTTGTCTGTATACATGAGGCAATTGCAACATTGCCTGAAAATGCCCAGATTCACCAGTTGGACCAGAGAGTACACCTGAAACTGCCCTTTGGACATGCCTGGATAGGTACAGTGAACTGTTTTACTGATTGGCTGGTAATGTCGTATAGATAGTCGTGTCCTTCTCTACAGTATAGGGGGGTCTACTGCTAAGGTTTATTAGTGCTTGCTATGAGTTTTGAGCAAGTGCCGGGATGAGAAGTGAATGGTTTGAGTGCTTAAGTTGAAAGTTTGTCTAGTTCCAAGGGAAAAATTGAAGAGTAGACTTCATGGAGCCAGGAATAGTTATACCCTAGCTAACCACCGCTCAAATGCGGGTTTTATAGCAGGGAAATGAAATAGATAGAAATTAGCCCAAAATGGCCAATAAACTACTAATTTATGGGCTGAAACCACTCCTCCAGGGACAGATAGGCTGCTCAAAACTCCCTCTCTCACAGTGAACAGAGAAACTTCCTTCTATCCAAATAAGGTATGGGCAAACACAGAAACTTGTAGCACAGCCCTGAATTCAGCACTAACATGAAAACTGGACTATACTAGCTTAAAAAGGTGGGAAAACAAGTATTTTTTTTTTCCAGAAAATAAAGCAGATGCAATCAAAAAAACACTTTAAATGCACAGAAATGGATATCACACTTGAGTGTCTAGCCTACAACAGCTAAACAGGTAATTTAAACACAAAAATGACTTTGTTAAAGTGCAGGCAGTAAACTAAATACAATATCTGTAAATAACACAGTCACCATATACGCTGTTCCAAATGGCAATAAAACGTCTTCACTGTAGAAGTAGCAAGGTGTACAACCACCAAATATTCCAGGAACAAGTTGTTAAAATAGAAAAACAGGCTTCAGACTTAGATAAAAAAATTGCATAAAATGAAGCTCTTTAAAAGGACTATCATTGATACTGATTGGTTGCAGAATCAGCAAAAATTTAAGTTAAACACACAAGATATATCATACAACCATTTAAATACTCCATTCACTAAAATGCAGTATCACAAACAAATGCTATATAACATAGTGAAATAAACCTGTAACTGTAAACAAATATGTGCAACTTCATTAAAATAAATAAAAAAACTAAAAAAAACCTTGAACCCGACCCACATTGATAGATCGAAACACAATCCACATAAAATCTCAAAACTGTACTCATAAATTCAGCATTTATATTCAATATCTCATATGAATATAATATACTAACTGCATAAAATGAAGGCGTGCTGTGCTGAATACAGCTATACCTAACCAAGAACAAGCTTCAACTCTACATTTCATATCTAATGTTATATACATTTAGGTTTTTTCTGACAAAATTATTACTTACACATATATAAAAAAATATATAGTTACTATGTCTACATAGTCTCCCTCTTTATGAGAAATGGTTTAATTTGGACCTTCTATTCCTGCTGATTTATTATGTTTAGCTAAAATATAATAAGCAGGGCAAGAATTACAGACTGCTAAGTAGACAATGTTATTACTCTCACAATTTGTATTAGTATGAAAGTAGTCAGTGTATTAATAAATACACTGATTACACTTTCCACATGGCTTTGTGTTAGCATTTAAATCTACTGCCTGTCTGTTATATGAAACATGTCTAGTCTACACAAAGACTTCTCTACATTCTGTGTCTGTCTCTTATCCATAATATGGTCTCGGCTCTATTCGATCTTAATGATTCTACAACTGTAATTGTTTCATTTATGTCTTTTTAAAACATTTCTAAAGACATAAAGTGGGTGCATACTTTGTCTGTGCACTAAACTATTCCTATGGCATCCTTTCGGTCATACAAAGCATAATACATTGCTACTATGTTCCTTGAAAATAAGCACTTGAATAAACATATTCATCTTCCCATTTGGCCATAACCAGGTTGGCGTGCTATTGGCACCGCAGTGCCACAGCTCCTATCCTCTGAAGATACAAATCTTCTCCAAACAAAAACATTATTAGATTATTGATGATAGGGTCTTAAACTTTTAAAGAAGAAGAAGTCATACAATGTAATATATAGAATGACATAATAAGGTCATCTAAAGTATAGTAGACACTAAAACACCTTGCCTTTTTTTTTTCATAATCTATTTTCATATAGAATCATCATCGTTTTACATAGAAGTTTTTTTGCGTTGTAATCTGTGGTATCCATTATGACAATGGGACCTCCTTTGTGTTGTCTGGTCTAATAACAATAGAAAGATCTCTTTTTCTCCATCATTGGCCTATTATTATTTGGTCTAACTACTACCATGCTCCAAGTGCCTCCAAGTATTTATTATGTTATGTGATATTATCATTAGTTTCTCCTAACAAAAGAGATGGAACTCCTTTCTATTTTCACTGCCCCAGTATGTTTACCATCTGCATCTATCTTATTACTAATAGATGTGTCCATCACAAGTTTCATACTATACTATATATATCAGTAGTCTGTATGTTGTTAACATTCTTTTTTTTTTCCTATTACTGAGTACAGTTGCATTCTTATTCCTTGGAAATGTGTTTGTCTTATCATGTACTGATTCCAATTCAGTCACCATGCTAACCTTCTTGAACTATTGGAACTATTATAACCTTCAGACGATCTTAAATAAATTATTCATATATCCATAAAAAATCATAAAACAAGTTGTTCACAGAAAGTCTTAGTCTATTTTCTTCTGGCAAATGATACTCAATCATAAGCTTCCATGTAATTGAAGCTGAGCTCAAGATTGAGCTGTTGCCAGCATACGGGCATTTTCAGAATCACGAAGACCTCGGGTATATATTCTTTTTAAGACAAGCTTCGAAATACTGTCTTTGGACTTGCAGTCTTTTAAGTTTAGTAAAGACTGTCTCTATCTGTTGTAAGTCATTAGTAGCAGGACAGAGATAAATTAAATAAAAAAAATATATATATATACACATATTTTTACAGGGGTTATTCACTGTGCTATTACACTATGATTTGTTTGTTGATACCTGCCTCTCACTCAATTGGAGATGTAGATGTGCATTTAAATACAATATCTAGCTGAAACAAGCTTTTGAAATCAAAGAAACTCTAGAAAATTGGCGTCTTAGATGGAATTAGCTAAAGGCAGCAAGAAAATGCAGAAAAATGATACTTAATCACTCCAAAGTCTCTCTTTTGTCTCTCTGCTGCTGTAGAACTCTGCAGGGCACCAGGCAGGAACTTGTTGAGCTGTATACTAGCGCAAAAACCTTGCAAATGTGGGTTTTATAGCAGGGAAATGAAAGAGATAGAAATTAGCCTAAAATGGCCAATAAACTACTAATTTCTGGGCTGAAACCACTCCTCCAGGGACAGATTGGCTGCTCAAAGCTCCCTCTCTTACAGTGAACAGAGAAACTTCCTTCTATCCAAGTAAGGTATGGGCAAACACAGAAACTTGTAACACAGCCCTGAATTCAGCACTAACCTAAAAACTGGACTATACTAGCTTAGAAAGGCAGGAAAACAAGTATTTTTTTTCTTTTGTTCAGAAAATAAAGCAGATACAATCAAAAAACACTTTAAATGCACAGAAATGGTTATCAAACTTAAGTGTGTAGCCTACAACAGTTAAACAGGTAATTTAAATATAAAAACGACTTTGTTAAAGTGGAGGCAGTAAAATAAGTACAATATGTAGCTGAAACAAGCGTTTTAAATCACAGCAACTCTAGAAAATAGGCATTTTAGGTGGAATTAGCTAAAGGCAGCAAGAAAATACAGAAAAATGATACTTAATTACTCAAAAGTCTCTCTTTTGTCTCTCTGCTGCTGTAGAACTCTACAGGGCACCAGGCATGAGCTTGCTGAGCTGTATACTCAGCATCATTTACTACAAAGAAGATCACAATTTAGATATTAAAGACAACAATATATTAATAACAAAAAGTATTTAACTTTAGATCTATCCTTTACTAATGACATATAGTAGGCTTCTCATTGCAGTTTTTGCATTGAATTTACTGTTATATAACTTGTATAGTCAGTTAAAAGATCCCATGGTTAACTGACATTTCACTGCAGTTTTCGTTCTTAGTCAAACATTATAATTTGATTTATATATCAGTTTTTTTTCAGTTGTATTATTAAAAAACTGAAAAACAAAAAGAAATTTACTGTGCTCAGGTGAAAAAACAACAAAAATTCTCATAAAACATTTTAACAATTTTAACAAGTGCTTTCATCCATCACATAACATGAACTTCATCAGACTAATTGCAAATAAAAACAGTCAGATTTAAATATCACACCAAGGGTATTATGTGACCAACAATAATGACATCATCATACTGACCAATCAAAACTATCTGTTCAAAAAACATATAAATTAAAAACAATCATTTAAAATATGAATTCTAAAGAATTGATTATTTTTTCCAAAGTTTTCAACTTCAATATACAATTAATTGAACAGTAATCATTCAAGCCAGGAAAACTGTAAGTGTTTAGCCTCACTTGCCAGATCAGCTCATTTCCTTCTAAACACAATGTCTGGGGACCACCCCTTATCTCGTCAATAACATGGTTAATTATTTTATATTTAAACTTGTGCCCAGGATTCAGCAAAACATGTTTAGCCAAGGCATTATGCAAGTTACGTTTTCTAATACTATATTGGTGTTCATAAATTTGTTCCCTAAATTTGCTTTCTGCATTTCCTATATAGAAACTTTCGTATGCCTGGCATTTCGCTAACTATATCGCTACTTTTGAATAACAATTAAATCTCCCCTTAATATTATAAATTCTACGCCTAATCTTAAAGGTGTCACCCATCTCAGTATATTTACAATAGGGGCAAGAGCAGCACTTAAACATCCCAGGGGTCCTCACTCACATTTTTATACCCTTCTCTAAAATATTCTTGATATTAGGCTCTCATCTAAAAATTAACTTTGGTTGACATGAGCTGACTTGGCAACAGAGGATAAACACTTACAGTTTCCCTGGGTTGAATGATTACTGTTCAATTAATTGTATATTGAAGCCAGAAAACAAACCAAATCATGAAAAATAAACTAAAACCAAAAAGTAAGACCCGAATCCAGGAGCCAGCAGGGCAAAACTAACCATGAGTGTAATAAAAAGCAGAGTCCAATCCAATGCTCAGTCACTGTAAAGTAGCAGACAGCAGTAATCACCAAAAGACACTTTATTTGAGAACTACAACAAGCGCTTTCATCTCTGTCAATTCAGAGACTTTATCAAGACAAAGCACCAGACCGGAGATGTGCAAAATATACCCCAACCCCAATTAACACATATTACCAAGCAATCAAAGCAATTAATCTTACAGGGTCAATTAACCCACCATCTAAGACATTCATAAGAGCTGCTCCCAAAATCATAAAACATGCATAAGATTCATAAATACACAACCTTAATAACAGCAAAACGTAATCATTTATCGTAACTATATATATATATATATATATATATATATATATATATATATATATATATATATATATATATACACACACGCACACACACACACACACACACACACACACACACACACACACATAACAAAATTATTAGAATTAACACACCATAATGAAATCATATACTGGAGAAAACAGTAATAAAAAGCATAAAATACATTCAAATCCACTAACATAAAAATATATGAATTTAAATCACAAAAAAGTGATCATCTTTCCAGTGCCCTTAATTTAAAAAAAAACAGGCTAGGGAAAACATATCGTTCAAGCTTGGCCAGCAGGTTGCATTCAGTCTTAACTGCCATAATGCCTCCATTTTTTCCAGTTGCAAAGGCCATGGTCCTCCCCCCTCGGGTCTCTCCTTAACAAGTCAATGATGACAAACTTGAATGAATGACTGAATGGCTAAGACATTTGTTTGATTTCTCAATCTAATGTCTCTCACATGTTCGTAAATTCTGTTCCCGCATTTCCTCTTAGTTTTTCCCACTTAGAAACAGGGGCATAACATGCAGACAGCACTGTAGACAACCTTATGAGACTGGCATGTAAACCTGCCCTTAAGTCTAAGTGGCTGACCATTAATGGACACCATTGAACAATCCAAAATAAAACCACACTGGCTGCATGCCCCACATTTTCTCATAGTACCTTTAACCAGACCATCCTTATGGTTTTCAAGTAGATTTTTTAAACATCTACCCTTCTTGTACACAATAACAGGGACACTACTAATACATTTTCTCACCTCATCACAAGAAGATAAGATGACGCAATTTTTAAATAAAATATCAGCAATCTGCTGACTATCCGAGCTAAAGGTGGTGACGAAGGTAGACCTGAAATTCCTATCAGTTCTTACCTTTGATCTAACATCACCCACCACACTAGACAATACCTCTGGAGATTCGGTGCCTGAACCCATTAGTTCAAGATGGTTATAGTTTCTGACATTGCAGGACAAAACAGCTGTGAAATGACCCATTTCCCTCTTGATCACAACCTCCATCATGACTTCATGGATAAGAGTGGGGGATACCCTCTTCTCAAAAACATAACCCTCAACGTATCACACTCATTCAAAAATGAATCAGAATAACACCATACGTGCCACTCTCACAAATTGACCCTTGATGACTGCTTTTTTCTGTTTGAATGGGTGTGACCTGCTAAAGTGCAAGAAGCTGTTTAAATAAGTTTCCTTTCTAAATATCTCAGCAATAAAGGACTGAGAATCACTGTCTTGGGTTAATCTTACATCTAAGTAAGGTATTTCATTTCTCCCAAATGTATGTGTAAACCTCAGAAAAGTGATCGACTCATTAATAAGATAATTATCCCTGTGAATATCAGAGTTCACCCCTCATGCTGTGTGCATGCCGCCCACACGTAGTTTTTTCTCCCTCCTGCCAGGAAACCAACTGACCAGAGCAAACCCTGAAATCGGGTGGACCTACTCTTCCCAGTGAAAAGCCTGTCTCTTCATTTTAAATATACATCCTGCATGTGGTATTTTCTCCCTCCTGCCCAGGAAACCAACTGACCGGAGCAAACCCTGAAATCGGGTGGACCTACTCTCCCCAGGGAAAAGCTCATCTCTTCATTTTAAATATGCATGTAACCTACTGTGGGATTTCTGCTAATGATTAATGTCCTATTGTAAGTAGACTTCAGAAGCTGTAAGTCTAGATAAAAGCAGAGTCCACGACAGTGTGCACACTCGTTGGGATAATCCCCTTCTCCCGAACTGCTGCATTTCCATATTTACACCATCAGGTGGCAGCAGGATTCCATTAATTCCTACCTTACTCCTGATCCCAAGCCAACTTAATACATCCTGCCGCCTGCTATGTTTACAGTGCCCCTAGCCACATCCAACTTTCCCTCATCTGAAGAACAACTCAGACTCTGTTAGAATTTCATTACTTTATATCCTTTTTCTGCTCTTCACCTTACTATATTCATGATCAAACAGCTGCCTCCATTAACTGGTAGTGTCCTTCACTCACCTCATCTCACTGATACTTTTCGGTGCTCACCTCTGCAGGGTCTCTTGTACGCTCCGCTCCCCACCCTGCTCCAAATTCCCACCTGCCACCAGTGGTCCTACCTTTATTACAAACGCTAACCCCTCCCATCATTGAAACAGCCAACCAATTCACTACTCCCAACACTACCTCCTCCATCTTCCCACTACTATCCCTCCTGCTCAGCTAACTTGTATAAGCATAAAGCATACCATACCTATACTCACTGCATGCACTCTCCTTGCATATCTCACATCTTACCATAACTCCAACATTACCCCACTCATCCAGTACCACTGTACTACTACTCACACCACCAATCATGGTTCACCCCTACTCTGCTTCTTCTTCCTCCTTCTCAAAAACCTTCCTTATGCACCCCCAACATAGTCTATCTACTACAGTACCCAAACAAAAATCATCCCAACAACTTAACATAGTAACCCTCCAAACATACCTATTATCCACAGAATACAATCATAAAGCTTCCCTAATAAGCAAACACATTAAAAAATTGATAAAACTAATAACCTCATGCATATCTAAACTAGCCCTCAGTAGAGACATCCACCCCAACCCTGGCCCCTCCATCTCCAACCCCATTCCTCATAATCAGACTAAAAACCACAACTTCTCTCAAATTACAGCCAATAGAAAGCCAAGTGACCTCCTTCTGCTAAGCCTAAATATTAGAAGTATATCCAACAAAGTCCATGAACTCCATGCCACCATAGACTTGTACTCCCCAGATACAGTCATCCTGACAGAAACCTGGTTAAAACCTCACATTACCAGTGAGCAAATCCTCCCTACCAGTTACGGCATACTAAGAGTAGACCGGCTAAACAAGAAAGGAGGCGGTATAGCTATAATATTTAAACAGCATCTAAACATCCATATCTTAAACTTATCAGCTCCCCAAATAGGTAATGAAGAAACAATATATACCAACCTCAAAATGAACCAAAATAAAACCATCAACATAGTAGGGTGCTACTTCTCACCTGGCCAAAACATCTCTCCACTAGAAAACCTCCTCAGCTGGACTACCCACCATCTCCCCCAAGAAACTATAATTTTAGGTGACTTCAGTATTGACTGGCAATCCTGTTCTAGCAACCATCCAACCCACCATCTAAACCTTCATGGCTTCACCCAACTAGTCCAGTCGCCAACCAGGATAAATAAAAGCTCCAAGAAACACACTACCCTGGAATGGATACTAGTCAGTAAAAGCCCCTAGTCATATATAGCAGGCTGCCTATTGGACAGTCTCAGTGATCACTCCCCAATGTTCCCACTTGAAAACACCTATACCAAATCAAACTTGTCATCTACTCTCAAATAAGCAAAAAACTAAACTTTAATCCACTCACATTCAGCTCATCCCTCAAAGAATGTAACTGGCAACCTCTAAAGTACCACGGTCTAGATGACACAGTTGAATTTTTTAATAGTACCTTCCTGAGCATCCTTAATTACCACGCCCCCATAAGACTTTGCCGAACCAAAGCCCAACACTACCCATGGCTACAGAAAACCACTAAGTCAGAAATGAAAAACAGGGATAAAGCCCGGGAGCACTGGCACAAAACCAAAACCCCCTCAACTAGACAGAAATTCCTAGAACTACACAACAGAGTAAAAAAGCTGATAAAACAGGACAAAATCGAATACTACCAGTCTGCCCTTAACTCCTCCCAACACAACCCCAAACAATTCTGGTACTCAATAAACTCCATTCTCCACCCAGATAAAGTCAGTACCCCTCTTCCTAACATTCCTCACTCCTGCAAAAATATTGCTACCTCTTTCAACACACATTTCACACAAACCGTTCTATCACTAGCTAGACAACACAACCCCCTCCCCTCCAACCCACACCTTCAACTAGCAATCTCCCTATTGTCTTCACTTTTTTCTCCTGTTCCTACCTCCAAAATAAAAAAACTCTAACTGGTTTCAAAGTTACCTGTCAGACCGCCAACAATCTATTATATGGCAGAATGACATATCTCCCCAACTACCTGTATCTATAGGGGTTCCCCAAGGATCCATCCTTGGACCCCCTACTCGTCTCTATTTTCACCAATAATCTAGCCTATGTCACCACACATGGCACACTCATACAATACGCAGATGACTCAACCATCATTTGCTACGCCCAGTCCCTACCCGAACTGCAAAAAGTCACACAGGATGCCTTTTCCTCTGTTGAAACTTGGTTATCCAATGCCCAATTAATACTCAACCCAAACAAAACTAAACTATTCATCTTCCAACCCACCAAACATACTCAAAACAACTCTCAGTTTAACATCACAGAAAAAGACAACACCACTATCCATCCTACAGAACACACCAAGCTGCTAGGAGTGGAAATAGACAATAAACTAAACTTTGACATTCACATATCCATGACCATAAAAAAGTCCACAAAAAACTTGGAGCATTAT
This sequence comes from Protopterus annectens, assembly GCF_019279795.1. Taxonomy (NCBI): domain Eukaryota; kingdom Metazoa; phylum Chordata; order Ceratodontiformes; family Protopteridae; genus Protopterus; species Protopterus annectens. The sequence goes on from NC_056739.1 coordinate 831,405,159, forward strand.
ATAGAAATAAGCAACTTCTCACCAAAGCAGCAAAGATTGCAGTAGCAAATTCTCACCTTATCTCTGCCCTACTTTATGCCTCTCCAATATATACCAACCTAAGGCAACGCGATCTAAATATGCTCGAGACCTGCTATAACAAAATTGCCAAATTTGCCACAGGGGTATCCTATCGTAGTCACCACTGTCTCTCTCTTGCAGAACTGGGCTGGCTAGAACTCCCTCACCTCCTTCAATGGTATCCACTCACACTCACCCACAAACTAGTAAACCATCCACTAAAAGTCCCATCCCTCCAGAATCTACTCCAACCCAATCTTACCACCAGACCATTAAGATCCAGCAACAAAAAACACTTACAAGTTACTAGAGCCAATAAGTCTGCTGTAGAAGCTCTATTCTCCTGCACTATAACCAAATTATGAAACTCCCTCCCACCCACAGTCACATCTGTGCCATCTTGCACCCACTTCAAATCTTTACTAAAAACGCACCTAAAAACATGCTGGTTATACCCTTGCAGCTCCCCCTCTAATAGCACCCACTCAATCCACCCACTACCTCTCTTTCCACCCCACTAACTACCAAAGCACTAATCCAGGCATTCTTTAAAGTATTCAGTTGTATTTATTACTGCTGGTAGTAACTTGATTAAAGTGTAGCTATCATTTCTAAGTCTTTTGGATTAAGCACTTGGGCTTCAGACCAGTTGTTTTACATTAGGAAGGTTTGTGGCCTGCACTGTGGTGGCAGGACAGGTAGCTTACATCCTTCTAAGTTGGGAACTGCTGATTGAGAGCTCAGTGTCTGTTATTCTAAAAGTGTATTAGTTCTGGTTTAAGCACTTGGGCTTCAGGCCAGTTATTTTATGTTAAGAAGGATTGCGGTCTGCACTCTTGTGAGAGGAGAGGCTGGACTCTGCCCTTCTGAGCAGGGAATTTCTGGTTACAGGCTTATAGTGCCTGCATATTCTAACTGTTTCTTACTGAAATTGGTACACCTTGTTTGCTGTAGCATAGACTAGATCCAGGCCTGCTGAATCTAGCTTTATTTGTATGCTTGTTGTTTGTTTATTTCCCTGAAATGCTAATTCCATCTTAAACGTGGCCTTTTAGCACTTCTGTGGATCCCTAGTGATATCTGCATTGCTTACTGTACTTATTTCCTTGTTTCACTTGAAAGAAAGTTACTGTTTGTCGTTTTTGCATTTAAGTTACCTGTAACACATTGCATTTAAGTTACCTGGCACTTGCTCACTAAAACAATTATATAAGTCAGCTCTAAAAAATTAAAAGCACTACACCCTCACAACTCCCCTTGAGTACCTTGTTCCCCATTGGCCCTTTTTTCAGTTATAAAGGAATTCCCAATACTATTCTAGCATGTCCAAAGGTCAGTTGTCAATCTCCTCTCCGGTCCAGCTGGTGAATCTGGGAATCTTGAGGCAATGTTACAACTGCCTCATGTACACAGACAACCCTCTCCTCCTCCCAACAAATTCCAACACATGTGAGAGATGCAACCATATAGCCAAACTGGAGGCTAAGCTCTCTCAACTCAGTACTGGCGTAACCAGTCAGGAGGAGAAGGAAACCACACTCACTACAATTCCAGTCTCACATAGACCTACCACGACAACAAACCAAACAAATAAACACACAAAAACATACTCGGAGGCTCTAAATAAAAATCTGCCTAAGCAGCAGAGACCTCCAAAGCAGACACCCAAGCAACCGCTACCCCAAAACAAAACACGTGCAACACATAGCTCACAAAGCCAATGTGCCGAACAGTCACAGCCCTTAAGGCTAAACAACACACCTGATACACTTGTAATAGGTGATTCTATCGTCAGGCACACTGACGTCCCACTCACCAGGGTGAACAAGGAGAAGGTCACGGTGAGCTGCCTGTTGGGCGCTAGGATCCGCCACATAACACAAGCACTCAGGTCACTCCAAGGCAAGTACAAATATGACTCAGTCATTGTCCATGCTGGTGTGAATGACCTGAGACGTACCTCCCTGGACTACATGAAAAGAGACATAGAGGAGCTCTCTGAGCATGTAGCCCAGGCCAGTATGACCCTGACCTTGAGTAGCATCTTACCCTCACCAAGAATGATGCCACAATATGAAGACAAGATGATCAATTTCAACAATTGGCTTAAGTATTGGTGTCATTCAAAGGGGATGCCTGTCTGCCTGGGATGACATGCTCGACAAGCCACGATGCTTCGCTAGGGACGGCTTGCACCTGTCACCCCTGGGCTTTCGGATACTGGCAAAGGCTCTTGCCACCCCCATAGTGCCTTTTTTAGGCAAGGCTCAAAAGACAAACCCACCTCCATAGGTATCACAAGGGATAAGAAACTAAGAGTAATGCTACTCAATGCCAGAAGTCTAAACCTCAAGATGCACGCACTCGAAACTCTCCTTAGCATGGAGAACATCGATATCTGTGCAGTAACAGAAACCTGGTTCAAGGCTCCTGAGAGCACCCCAGCACTACCAGGTTATACCTCATATCATGCTTTTCGGCCCCAAAACTTGGACTGAACCACAAAAGGAGGGGGAGTATCAATATTTGTCAAAGATACCCACACCTCCAGGTTGGTGGCACAGCACGAAGCATCAGAGACTATCCATGTGCAACTAACTGTGGGTAAAACTGCCTTCCAGTTTAAAGCCTGCTACAGACCACCCTCCCAAACACAGGAACCCCACTTGGCCTTCCTGAGAATACTGGAAAATATGAAGGTCTCTCCAAACACCATTATATTGGGCGACTTCAACTACCCAAACATAGACTGGGAGCATTACTCTAGCTCCAACACCCTAGCCCAAAGATTCCTAGAATTTATAAACTCAAATGCTATGGAACAACTTGTTACCACTCCCACAAGAGGGGGAAAACATACTGGACCTGATCATCACCAACATGGGGACACTATGCTCCAGACCAGAAGTGTATCCCTCACTGGTAAGATCAGACCATAAACTAATCTCACTGGATATTCACATCCCAACCCCACCCCCTGCCCAGAAAACCACAGTGAAAAACTTCTCTAAAGCAAATTTCACATGCCTCAAAACCGAGGCGAAATCCTTCAAAGCCCCTGGGCCTGTGGAAAATACGGCCCAGACTGCGGAATCCTTTATAAACGCATTCTATGAACACCTTCAGGAATGAATGGATCATGCAATCCCAAAAAAACCAAGACCCAATCCTCCAAAGGCAGACGTCCTGTCTGGTGGACCCCAGCCATAAACAAACTATACAATAGAAGGAGGAAGCTACTACATGATAGAGCAAAATCCCAAAAAGGGAAGGCATCTCTGATCAGTATTAGCAAAAAACTACGGGCACTCATAAAATCGTCTAAGACCAGCTTCGAGAGAAAAATTGCACAGGACACTAAGGATAATCACAAGGTTTTCTTTAGTTATGTTAGGAACCTGGGTGGGAATTCCCAGATATGCTCAGAATTAGTCCAAAATGACAAAAAATACACCGAGCCCACAGACATTGCCAACATCCTAGCTGACAGGTTCAGTGCAAACTTCTCCCCCCTCTCCCCACCAAAAGGGCAAATATCTATCCCAACAGAGTGTTGCCCCCCTGACATCTCAGATGCTCGGGTAAGAGCCGCCCTCTCCAAAGCAAAAAATACAGCATCGATGGGACCAGATGGTGTCCCGGGCTGCGTTCTACATGAACTCCAAGAAAAGCTAAACCTAAACATAAAACTACTGTTCAATCTTAGCCTTACTACAGGATATGTACCCAAAGAGTGGCGTACAGCAACAGTGGTCCCTCTCCACAAAGGTGGTGTCTCAACAGATCCTGGAAACTATCGCCCCATAAGCCTGACTAGCTTTGTCTGCAAAGCTATGGAAAGGATCATCATGGACCTCATAAATAAAGATATTGGGGACCTACAGTCACTGGATCCTACCCAGTTTGGCTTTGTTAAGGGCAGATCCTGCCTCTTAAACCTGGTCGATTTCTTTGAAACAGTCACCAAGGCCATTGGCGAGGGAAGGTGGTCCACACAGCCTACCTGGACCTCGCAAAAGCCTTCGATACAATACCCCACTCGGGCATTATAGATAAGCTCACCAGCTTAAATATAAACCCCTATGACACTAGATGTGTTGCAAACTGGCTCAAGGACAGAACCCACATGGTTAGAATTGCTGGAGCCATGTCAGACTCCAAACCAGTTACAAGTGGCGTCCCACAAGGCTCAGTCCTGGGACCTCTCTTGTTCGGTATATATTTCTCGGCGGTACAGGCCAACACGGAAGGACTGTGGCTGACCAAGTTCGCAGATGACTGCAAACTAGGCGCCATAATCAACTCTCCAGCCGACACAAGCATCCTCCAAAAGGGCCTCATAGAAACAGACAACTGGTGCCAGAGCCATGGCCTCAAGCTAAACGCCAAAAAGTGTATAGTCATCCCCTTTGGCAAGTGCCCACAAATTACCACATAGGTGGTAATCCATTAAGTACAGAAGAAGTCATTAGGGACCTGGGGACCCAAGTTGATAGCAATCTCTCATTTGACAACCACGTGGCCAAAGTAGTTAGAAAAACATTTTATATAGCCCACCTAATCATGAAGGGATTCACATCTAGATCAGGGCAGGTCATCATGCCTCTTTACTCATCCCTCATCAGGCCCATAATTGAGTACAATGCCCCTTTTGGGATGTACCTTACCAGACACCTGCAGCAACTGGAAAGACCCCAAAAGTACCTCACCAAGAGGATCAAAGGGCTCAAACAGATGCCATATGCTGCCCGGTTAAAGAAACTCCAGCTCTACTCAGTGGCATACCGCCTGCTCAGAGGCGATCTGTGCCTGATGTATAAAGCCATGTCCAACCCGGAATTAATGGACATGCTGCACCTCAGAAAATCCAAATCCCAATCGAGCTACGTGCTCGAGAGACTTGAACCTCAACACTGAAATAAATAGGACATGCTGGAGGGACAGATTCATAACCCAGAGGCTCCCTTCACTCTGGAATAAAATCCCAGTCCAGGTTAGGCAGAGTCCCACATTGACTCTCTTCAAAAGGAATCTTGATGAGTGGATGGGAGATCGTAGGTTTACCCCGGCTATCACTTCTGTGTCACTGTTAGACAGAGGCACAGTATACTAACCTCAAAAAAAGGCATAGCAAAATTAATTTAAAATGGGTGGCGAAAGCCAAACACACTCTGGCTAGGCTTATAAATGCCCTAGGGCAGATAACCTAGTATGAACCTATGAACCTATGAGCCTATGATTACAGCAAGCTTGGATGCTCATAAGCCTAGCTATTTATTATACAGTAGGAACTTCTTATTGTAACAATTGTTAATGTCTGTTATGTACCTCGCAAATGACAAAGATTCGAGTTGTATACTGATGTATTATGTTCTACAGCTGTAACTATGTTTTAAATCTTTAACTGTTATATTCTCCAACTGTAATTATGTCTGAAATATTTTAAGTGTGGAGCTTTTCTCCCTGGGCCTCCACTGAAAACGGACCTACATCCAGTCGGACTCTCCCAGTCAACAAATGTAAATGAATAATAAATATGTCAGAAACTCAGCAACCAGCTCCTGAGGGCCATTCCAAAGAATAAAAATATTGCCCAGGTAGTGAACATAGACCTTATACAAGGGAAAATATTGGGACTCAAACATCTCTTTTCCCATTCAATCATTACCATATTAGCAAAAGTATCCTCACATGGTGAGTCCCTCACTACCCCATCAGTCTGTAAAAAGAATTTGTTATTAAATAAGATACAATTGCTCTTTAACACTAATTCAAATAGCTGTTCGTAAACATTAATCCTAGACTGGTGCAATCCTTTAGAAAGAAGGTAGTCACAAACCCATTCCAGTCCAATGTCATGGGGTATTACCATGTAGAGGTCCTCGACATCCATGGTAATAAAAAAACCTGTTTCAATATAACCAATGTTATTAATCTTATCCAAGAAGTCCCAGGAGTCCTTACACATAAACTTTTCACTCCCCAACAATGATTTCAATTTGATATCAAGAAATGTGGGTCTATATTAGATGCTTGAAATTACTGAACTTCGAATACGATATGATCAACACCATATCATCAAAGTCCAGTAACATGGAACACCTAATAAAAACATCACAAAAAGTAAAAAAAAGACCTACTTGCTTTAAGCAGGGGGTAAGACCCCCTGCACCCCCCACACCCCCCGCTACTTAAATATTCCAACTCCGTAACTGCAGTAACTGAGACCTGGTTCAAGGCTCCAGAGAGCATCCCTGCAATACCAGGCTACAACTCTTACATTACATTGACATAAATGGAAATTTCCCTTTACGGAGATTTCCGTTTACCTCTTTGATGTTCTGTGGTTTCACTTTTTACATTCCGACAATGTCAGATTCGACATTGTGAACGATTGTGATTCTGATATAGACCCAAGAAATTTCACTATTGGGCAAGTGATAGAGTCGCGGCTGTCCACAATAGGTCGCATAGGTGGATTCAGAAGACTTGATTTGGGCAAGCCAAAAGTGGTGTGTTTTGGGAGGGAGACAGACGTATAGTTGAACTCTTCAACCGTAAGAGACCCCTCAATAAACATATCATTCAGCTGGTCTCTAACCTTATGGTAGATCCCATTAAGTTCATTTAAAGAAATTCTCCTACAGTGGACACTATTAAGCATCTCCTTCATCCTTGAGTTATAATATGCCATATCCATCACCACCATCCCCCCACCCTTGTTGGGCTTAACAATCCTAACCTCCGGGTTACCCCTGAACTTCTTAAGGCTTACCTCTTCAGCCTCACTCAAATTCAAAAGAGGCTTCTGCCTCAAAATATTTCTCATGTCTATCGCACAAATCCTTTCAAAGACTTGTAAGGAGGGATGCAATGGAAGGTTAAAGGTACTTGAAATATGGAAAGGATCACCTACAAATTCCACTGATTGAAAATAAAGATTCAGATTGAGTTTCCTTTCAAAATGTTTTAAATCCACAAGGGTCTCGACCAGGCTGAAATTATTAACAGGCACAAAAGCCAGACACCATTCTGCCTTCACCCAGAATGATGCCACAATATAAGGACAAAATGATTGACTTCAACAATTGGCTAAGCTCCTAGTGTCATTCAAAGTGGATCCAGTATCTGTCTGCCTGGGACGACATGATCGACAGACCACAATGCTTTGCCAGAGATGGTCTGCACCTGTTGCCCCTGGGATTCAGGTTACTGGCAAATGCTCTTGACACCCCTATAGTGCCTTTTTTAGGCAAAGTTCAAAGGACAAAACCACCACTGTAACAGGTACAAGCATGCAAAATTTGAAGGTAATGCTACTCAATGCTAGAAGTCTAAACCTCAAAATGCACTCTCTTGAGGCACTCCTAAAAATGGAGAACATCAATATCTGTGCAGTAACTGAGACCTGGTTCAAGGCTCCAGAGAGCATCCCTGCAATACCAGGCTACAACTCTTACCATACTTTTCGGCCACCAAACCAGGATCGAAACACTAAAGGTGGAGGAGTGTTCATATTCACCAAGGATATTTACACCACCAGGTTAGTTGCCCAACACAATGCATCTGAAATTCTCCAGGTGCAACTAACACTAGGTAAGACTGCAATCCAAATTGTAGCTTGCTTCAGATCCCCCACCATTCCCCAAGATTCTCACTACACCTTTCTAAACATATTGGAAAATATTAATATACAACCAAACACCCTAATATTGGGTGATTTTAACTACCCTGCCATTAACTGGGAAAACTACTCGTGTACCAACACCTTTGCCAAACCGTTCTTGGAATTCATAAATTCCAATGTCCTGGATCAACTAATCCATAGTCCCACCAGGGGTGCCAATATCCTAGATCTGGTCATTACCAACATGGGCATTACCAATATGGGAAATCGATGCTCCACACCTATGGCCACCCCCTCGTTGGTCAGGTCAGACCATAAGCTAATCACCCTTAACATCCACATCCCACCCCCACCCCCCAGTAAGGAAACCTCCATAAAAAAACTTCTCCAAAGCCAACTTCATGCTACTCAAGTCAGAAGTTACAAACTTCATGACACTCATGCAGACGGGAACTGAAAGTTCGACTGCTGAGTCCTACACTAAGGCACTGTATGAGCACATCCACTCATGCATGAATCGTGCCATCCCAAATAGAACCAAGATGCTCTCCTCCAAAAAAAGGAAGCCAATCTGGTGCTCCCCTGCCATAAACAAACTTTACAACAAAAGGAAGAAACTGTTGCAGAAAAGAGGAAAATCCCAGGATGCAAAAAACTCCCTTACCAGCCTCAGTAAGAAGCTGAGATCCCTCATAAAATCCTCTAAAGCTAGTTATAAAAATAAAATTGCCAAAGATTCCAAAGACAACCACAAGGCATTCTATAACTATGTCAAAAATCTAAATGGCAATGCTCAGATCTGCTCTGAGCTACAAAAGAATGGCATTAAATATACTGATCCCAAGGATATTGCCAATATCCTGGCAGATCGATTCAGTGCCAACTTCACCCCCCCTCTCACCCCCTAAATGACCCATCTCAATACCAGAAGATTGCCAAATTCCGGTAATAATGGCCACACAGGAAAAAAATGCACTCTCCAAAGCTAAGAATACAGCACCCATGGGACCAGATGACATCCCGGGCTGTCCACTACATGAACTACAAAATGAACTGGCACCTCACCTAAGTGTCATGTTTAACCATACCCTCACCTCAGGCTTCATTCCCACTGAGTGGCACACAGCTACAGTTATCCCACTCCACAAGGGGGGATCCACCTTGGATCCCGGGAACTACCACCCCATCAGTCTGACGAGCCTGATCTGCAAGGCTATGGAACGTATTATCATGGAACTTATAAATAATGACATTGGCAACCTAAAACACTGGACCCCATCCAGTTTGGGTTTGTGAAGGGCTGATCTTGTCTCCTGAACCTGACTGACTTTTTTTAATCAGTCTCCAGAGCCATGGACTAGGGTAAGGCAGCCCACACAGCCTATCTGGACCTCGCCAAGGCCTTTGACACCATCCCCCACTCTGCAATCATAGATAACCTTACTAAGCTGGGCATTAATCCCTACGTCACTCGATGGGTTGCCAACTGGCTTACTGACAGAACCCACACTGTAAAAGTAGCTGACTCCAAATCCAGCTCCAGACAAGTGACAAGTGGAGTACCTCAGGGTTCAGTCCTGGGACCTCTCTTGTTTGGCATCTACTTCTCTGAAGTACAGGCCAACACTAAGGGACTCTGGCTAACAAAGTTCGCAGATGACTGCAAACTGGGAGCCATTATTGAATCCCCGAATGATGTCGATACTCTACAAAAGGGCCTTACAGAAACAGATGCTTGGTGCCAGAGCCATGGGCTCAAGCTCAATGCCAAGAAATGTATAGTTATCCCCTTTGGGAAAAAAACATGTACCCATGAATTACCACATAGGTGGCAGTACACTAAACACCGAAAGTGTGATAAGAGACTTAGGGACACAGGTGGACAGTGGTCTCACCTTCAATAACCACATCGCCACAATAGTCAGGAAATCCTTCTATGTGGCACACCTCATCACTAAGGGCTTTTCATTCAGAAAAAAGGAGGTCATTGTCCCACTGTACTCATCCCTCATTAGACCCATTATAGAATACAATGCCCCATTTGGTATGTACCTCTCAAGACATCTGCAATAACTGGAAAGGCTGCAGAAATACCTCACTAAAAGAATCACAGGCCTAAAGCAGATGCCCTATGCTGACCGCCTTAAAAAACTCCAGCTATATTCTGTTGCATATCGTCTACTCCGAGGCGATCTCTGCTTAACATACAAGGCCATATCTAACTCAGAGCTGTTGGACATGCTACACTTAAAGAAATCACAATCCCTCAGAGTCACACGCTCCAGGGATCTAAACCTTGTCATCACAATAAACAAAACATGCTGGAGGGATAGGTTCCTGACCCAGAGACTCCCCAGACTCTGGAATAGACTGCCCATACATGTCAAGCAGAGCACCTCTTTGGCCCTCTTCAAAAGGAACCTTGATGACTGGATGGGAGAAAGGAAATTCACCCCAGGGATCACGTCAGTCCCCCTGCTAGACAGGGGTCCAGGGAAGTAAATAGCGTCGGAAGAAATAGCCAGGGAATTGTTATGGCTAGGCTTGTATAGGCCCTATGAACCTATGAACCCCTAGCCAATAAATCACAATCAGTTGTATCAATACTAAGTGATGAGAAATTAAAAAATATTATAATCTCCAATAGAGTTTTGAAAAATTCTACAGGTATCATTCATCAAGGCTGGGTGATCAGACTTTACCACAGGAACCCTCCACTCCAACCTCCCATCGCCTGCTGGGGTCTGTACCTGCCCTGACTCCTGCAACCAGTCATACTCGCCTGAGGGAATCCTTCCCTATTGTACATGTCCCTCAGCCTCTCCAACCTTCTCAATGGGGGAAACTCCCCTTTCTCCAAAACAGGATGGGAAACAGTATAATTCTCCCACAAACCATTAGTCACATTTACAAAAATGGTATTGTCTGAAGCATTGTCTCCTTCCCCACCTCTGCGATTTGAGGGTTTGGGGTAGGCCATGGCATTCCTATATTGCAACCTGTCATGGTCAATTTTGTAAATTTTCCTTTCCCTAATAATTTCCATCTGATGTTCTATGCTTTTAAACACTCTGTTATATTTAAAAAGATTATTAGAACGCAAGGCATCATCTATAATCATTTTATCCAGCACAGTAGCTTCTTTGATCAAATCAGCATGTAATAGTTCATTGTGTTTTATAACCAAATTCATATATTCAATCCCGTGTTTATTAAAAAGTTCAAGTAATTCTTTATGTAATAAGGAATGGCCACCAGATCCATCAGGTAACGTCACATGCGTAAACCCTTTTGCACAATGTCTAACCTCACACATTCCTTAAAATAGCTGTTGTCCAACTGTAACTTTTTTATTTTTAATAGCAAGTAGTCCAGTTTTTGTAAGTTAGAAATACAATCTGGTTGACTCACCACCTCTTCCTCTCTAACCGTTGTGTCTCTGTATAAGCGTTCATCTTATAAAAACAGGGAAATGTTGGGGCAATTAGCTTGAGCAAGACCGGCCCCACTCAACTTAGTATCAGATCTACCACTTGGTTGAAGTCCGCCCTCATGTTCACTTAAGTGCAAATTAGAATCACTGTGGATGCCAGGTCTAACAGGGGAATTCAACAATTCATCCCCAACAGTCATTGAATGGACTCACTTCCAGCAAAGTTGAGAGCTAACACTTCCTGGTTAGGGGGAACATCCTGTGAATTGCGTGCCTCCTGAGACACAAGCAGATTGCTTGCAGTAACGAGCGACTGTGGCTGGGATTGAATTTTGTTAAGTCACTCTGAAATGCGAGTGAGGAATATTAGAATACTTTCATTGTCAGTCCGAGTTAGCTGATTAGTGTTACTCACTTCCTGTGAGAACAACATACCCTGCGAAGCAGTATCCTGGCCTTCAGATGCCATAAGCACAAATAAGCCAGAAAACAAACTGAATCACGAAAAACAAACTAAAACTAAAAAGTAAGCCTTGAATCCATGAGTCAGCAGAACAAAACTAACCACGAGTGTAATAAAAAGCACAGTCCAATCCAATAGTCACTGTAAAATAGCAGAGACCAGTAATCACTGGAAAGATGATCGCTTTTTTCGTGATTTAAATTCATATATCTTTATGCTAGTGGATTTGAATGTATTTTATGCATTTTGCCACTGTCTTTTATTACCGTTTTCTCCAGTATATGATTTCATTATGGTGTGTTAATTTTAATAATTTTATTATTTTTATATTATTGTGTTTGATATATATATATATATAGATATATATATATATATATATATATATATATATATATATATATATATATATATATATATATATATATATATATAGATAGATATGATACATGATTAGGTTTTGCTGTTATTAAGGTTGTGTATTTATGAACCTTATGCATGTTTTACGATTTTGGGAACAGCTCTTTTGAATGTCTTAGATGGTGAGTTAATTGATCCTGTAGGATTATTTGCTTTGATTGCTTGGTTGTTGTTGTTGTGCCTTTCAGCTTATCCCGGTTAGGGGTCGCCACAGCGGTACTCCGGTCCGCTAATGTTTGGTAGTGGATTTTTACGCGCCGAGTTACCAGCCCTAATGCACAACCGTCAACGAAGGCACACCCATTCACACATGCCTCTACACAGAAGACGCTCTAGCTGAGAATCGAACGGGACAACGTCTTGCTGTAAGGTGACAACGCTACCGCAGCATTGCTTGGTAATATGTGTTAATTGGGGTTGGGGTATATTTTGTGTGTTTCCGGTGTGGTGCCTTGTCTTGATAAAGTCTCTGAATTGACAGAGATGAAAACACTTGTTGTAGTTCTCAAATAAAGTGTTTTTTGGTGATTACTGGTCTCCAGTGACTGAGTACTGGATTGGACTGTGCTTTATATTACACTCATGGTTAGTTTTGCCCTGCTGGCTCCTGAATTGTATATTGAAGTTGAAAGCTTTGGAAAGATAATCAGTTCTTTAGAATTCCTATATTTTAAATGTTTGTTTTAAATTTATATGTTTTTTGAATAGATTTGCAATTTTACTCGGGTAATATGGTGATGTCATTATTGTTGGTCACATGATACCCTTGGTGGGATATTTAAATTTGATGTTTTTTATTTGTAATTAGTCTGATTAAGTTCATGTTATGTCATGGACAAAAGCACTTATTAAAATTGTTAAAGTGTTTTATGACAATTTTTGTTGTTTTTTTTCACCTGAGCATTGTAACATTTTTTAGTTTTTCAGTTTTTTCATTTTTCTAGTTTTGCTTGTTCATGATCAATTGTATTATTCTCCTTCCCATATCATTAATTAAGACTTGTTTGGGAGAAAAAGAATCAACTCATTGTGTATTACTGTACTCTGTGCATGCTATCTCTATTTGCTTCTATTGATTTTATAGCTTAATTATATCAAATAAATTAAAAAAACATGAATAACACAAGCAAGCAATAATGCCAAACAGGGTGTGTGTTAATGTGTAATTAATGCCTGACCAGGGGTGTTATTAGGTCCGATACTGCAGGCACCTTGGAAGGCATTATTGCACTTAGACAATGGGGTCTCTGGAAAATTGTTGTGTTTTACTTATTTATTTTTTAAGTACTATATTATTTTTATATATTTTTTTGATGTAAATTAGTTTCCCTGCTTAATGTTTCAAACTTGTTGTAGTATATGTCAATGGTGTTGGAGGAATCATTTTACATCCAAAATATAATGCTTTAAAAAAATCCAGGTATTTTGGTCCCTTACTCCTAAAATGTTTGGTTTATTGCCAATCATTGAAGACAGAAGTTACTAAATAATGACATACATTAGGAAGCATTTTACATCCAAAATATAATGCTTTAAAAAAATCCAGGTATTTTGGTCCCTTACTCCTAAAATGTTTGGTTTATTGCCAATCATTGAAGACAGAAGTTACTAAATGACATATATTTTTGAATTTCAGAGTTTTATTTCCTTCAGAAAATTCATGCTAAGACAAATCTTTTTCTTTAAGCAAGTTTGTAATTTTATAAGAGCAATAATTAAAATATTTTCTTTTTTTTGAGCCTTTGTTCCCCTTTTATTTTAGGCTTTATCCAGATTTCTTCAACTGAAGGGTCCAGAGGTATACAAACCTGTTTGTTGCTACCAATGGTAGATCTCACTCATTCTCTCTCACACACACATACACACACACACACACACACACATACACACACACTCTGCTTCAGAAAATCCATGCTAACACAAATCATTTAAAATATATTCCTATTTTGAGCCATTGTCCTGTTTACTTTATGCTTATCTAGTTATCTTGATCTAAGAGCATACCTCTCAATTGAACATATTTTTGCAGAATGCCCAGATTTTTGCCTCATATTTTCAGTCTGTTACTCATAAATGTGTTTTTTGATAAACCACTGGGATGATCTAAAGGTTAAAGTCACTAAATAATGACATGCATTTGAGTTTTAGATTTCATATCCTTCAAAAAATACATCCTAACACAAATCCTGTTATTTTATCAACTTTCCAAGTTTATAAGAGCAATATTTAAAATGTGTCCCTATTTTTTAGCATTTGTCCCCCCATTATGTCAGGCTTTGTCGATATTTCTTGTGCTAATTGGTTGAGAACTATGTCCGAGGTCAAGAGGTACTCAAAACTGCTGCTGCTGCCAGGGAATCGCTAAATCGCTTTCACACTTTACTGTCTCTGTCCCTCATGCATGCACACATACACACAGGCACTCTCTCTTCTACTTTCATGCACTCATTCACTCACACATGCAGACAGAAACAAACACACATACACACACACACACACACACACACACACACACACACACACACACACACACTTTTTCTGTTTCCCTCTTGCTTACTCTCATACATTCATAGGCACACACACACTTTATATTTTTTTTCTTTCTTTTACACTCACTAAACAGCAAAAGCACTACTTCGCAAGTGTAAAATAATGGCTCACTCACTCTCACTTTCATTGGCATGCACACATACACTCATATACAAACACACACACATCATTTTTTTAATTGTCTTCTTTTTTTCACCTTTTACATTTGCTAAACGGCAAAAGCGTTGCTTAGCAAGTGAAAAATAATGGTGGTCATTCGGTTTTCTCAGTCCGAGCTCCATGGCAGCTTGATATGCTGCCATGAAGTGCCGGACTCATTTTCAATGGACATTACTTATACATTAATAGCCTGCTGGAGAACATTCATTTTCCATTCAGGGCACTGATGTACCCGTTCTCCAATATATGTTAATGTCATTCTTTACCATAAAATCTATAAAGGCAGAATTCACAGATCAAGACTTTAAGCTTCAGCTGTGGTTCGCTGATTGTTTTATTAAATACAGCTGGTAAAAGATGTATTGTTTGAAGTTGGATAACCTTCCTATTTATCTCTTAAAGAGACACCAAGCTTCACAAAACTGAGACAAAATAATATCAGTGAATGTATCTATACATCACAAAATTGGACAACGCATCAAAACTTAACAGTCAGAAAGAAATAGTAAACATCATTTTTTTCTGTTTGAGCATTGCACCAGTCTACAACCCAAATGTGTACACCCCCAGATGACTGATCTCTAAATATGCTAATTCTTAGGTCTCACAAACTTGAAGAAATGGGAAAAGCAAAAACTCACCATTTCATTTATTTATAATCAATAGTCCTGAGGTTATCATTCAACAGCATTTTCAACACTACAACAGGTGAAGCAAAGTAGTATTGACAGTACAGCATGTTACTTTACCTGTAACTGTATATATTTCTGTAACATGAATTCTAGTGGCCCCCTTTACCATCATTGCCATGTCAGGCTCTTGTAGTTACCAGAAAGAAAGAAGGGATTGTGTTTGATTATTGTTTTTATGAAAAGATCACTGCATTAACAATGAACATTTGAGTAAGAAAAAAGTTCTGGTTTAATTATTTTAATAGAAGTGCCTTCATAATATCATCTAGAAGTGATCACTACCAGTATGGGTGAGATAGGAGCAGGAGATGATTTTCTGGTTGAATTAACATAAATGGAAGACAATTCAAATGCAAACAAGTTTTAAAATAGAAAAGGAAAAAGATTGTCAAGTTGGGGGAAATCAGATTTATTCACACAGTGGTCTGTTTCAGAAGCTTTCTAAAGAAAACCCTGTAACTTTTATTCTCTTATTTTAAATGCAAAAACGTGTTTCCAGTTCTGTCCACTAATATTTATAAGAAATTCATCTTCATAGACTCTCATGAGAAGAAACATAATGTTTGCTTTTTGCCCTAAGCTACAGCAAATAAAGCTCTGAGAAACAAATATTGAAGTTCAGTAACAAAACTGTAGACATAAATATGGAAGGAATTACCCTGATGACAAGAAGCACTGGCAGGTCCACACTGCAGAAGGGTGTTGCTTTACTGATATAAAGTTCTGAGGGGTTGTTGCCAGTTTTATTATAGCTAGAATACTGTTCCAGAGTTTGGAAATGGTTGTGCCATGAGGTATTATGACGTTTGAGAATTATTGTTAGGTATTGGTCCTTGGAACATAGATTTCTAGTAGGGACATACCATTAGATAAAGGAAGACAATATATGGAACTCGTTGATGGATATAGCACATTGTGGGCTATTTTTATATGTGCAAAGGCAATTACATTTGGGAGCTCAAGCCATTTAACTTTCTGAGGGCAGTATAATTGTAAGCTCTAGCTGTGGAATCTGTAGCAAATTTGACAATGTTATTGTAGCTTTGTTCCAGTTTAGACAGTTGTCCCCACAATAAGTAGGCAACAGTTTTAGAAGCATAATTATAACAGAAAAGAAGACTAGAGAAAAGAAGGGGTCTTGAAGTGGGTATTCAGCTCTGGTCAGTAAGGTATTATTTATCCTTACAAGGTAGGCCAAGTTTATGGTCAGTCTTTTGTTAGAGTTTCTGTGATTTAAAAAGCTTGTTTCAGCTACATATTGCACTTATTTTACTGCCTGCACTTTAACAAAGTCATTTTTGTGTTTAAATTACCTGTTTAACTGTTCTAGGCTACGGACTCAAGTGTGATAGCCATTTCTGTGCATTTAAAGTGTTTTTTTTTATTGTATCTGTTTCATTTTCTGAAAAAAAAAACGAAAAACCAAAAAAATATACTTGTTTTCCCACCTTTCTAAGCTAGTATAGTCCAGTTTTCAGGTTAGTGCTGAATTCAGGGCTGTGTTACAAGTTTCTGTGTTTGCCCAAACCTTACTTGGATAGAAGGAAGTTTCTCTGTTCACCTGTGAGAGAGGGGAGCTTGAGCAGCCTATCTGTCCCTGGAGGAGTGGTTTCAGCACAGAAATTAGTAGTTTATTGGCCATTTTGGTCTAATTTCTATCTTTTTTATTTCCCTGCTATAAAACCCACAGTGCTAGTTACCTAGGGTATAAGAAATGCGAGGATGTAGCCACCAGAGGTATAATAAAATTCATTATCTGATTACAATTAAATTAATACATCCATATTATAAATGTTTATTATATTTTTAATGAGTTTAAAATAATTATACTTAATAATAAGCATTTTATCTTGAAAGATACCAGATGCCACCTAGTGGCTAGTTATATTATAATTTTGTTACTTCTTTCAAATAAAGGTAAAATAGAAATGAACTCATTTTAAACTCAATTCTTTCTTCCCAAGGTCCACCTCTAATGTCCTGTTGAATTTGTTCCAATACTATAAATTTGTATTTGTATTCTGAACATATTTAATTTCCTTTTATTTTCTATAATGTTTCCCTATCGTAAATTTTACCTAGGGTATAACTATTCCCGGCTCCACAAAGTCTACTCTTCAATTTTTCCCTTGAAACTAGACAAACTTTCAACTTAAGCACTCAAACAATTCACTTCTCAGCCTGGCACTTGCTCAAAACTCATAACAAGCACTAACAAACCTTAGCACTAGACCCCTCCTATACTGTAGAGAAGGACAAGGCTCTTTATTTGACCTAACCAGCCAATCAGTAAAACAGCTCACTGTACCTATCCAGGCATGTCCAAAGGGCAGTTTCAGGTGTATTCTTCAGTCCAACTGGTGAATCTGGGCATTTTAAGACAATGTTACAACTGATTCATGTACACAGACAACCCTCTCCTCCTACCACCAAACACCAATACATGTGAGAGATGCAATTATACAGCCAAACTGGAGGCTAAGCTCTCTCAACCCAAGACTGGACCAGACAGTCCAGAGGAGAAGGGAATTACTTGCATCACACCTCCAGTCTCACATAGACCTATGAAAACAGCACCAGCAAAAAACACACATAAATACACAAAAACATACTCAGATGCTCTAAATAAAAATCTGCAAAAGCAACAGAGACCTCCAAAGCACACATCCAAGCAACATCCACCCCCCCAACACAAACCATGAAACACATACTTCACAAAACCAGTGTGCCACGCAATCACAGCCCTTAAGGCAAAATAACATACCCAATACACTAGTAATAGGTGACTCTATAGTCAGGCTCACTGACGTCCCACTCACTAGGCTGAACAAGGAGAAGGTTACTGTTAGCTGTCTGTTGGGTGCCAGGATCCGTCACATAGCACAAGCACTCAGGTCACTCCAGAACAAGTACCAATACGACTCTGTCATTGTCCATGTTGGTGTGAATGACCTGAGTCATACCTCCCTGGACTACATGAAAATAGACTTGGAAGAGCTCTCTGATCACGTAGCCCAGGTCGGTATGACCATGACCCTGAGTAGCATCCTGCCCTCACCAAGAATGATACCACGGTATAAAGAAAATATTATCAATTTCAACAATTGGCCAAGCTTCTGGTGTCATTCAAAGGGGATCCAGTGTCTGTCAGCCTGGGATGACATGCTCGACAAGCCACGCTGCTTCGCTAGAGATGGCTTGCACCTGTCACCCTTAAGCTTTCGAATACTTGCCACCCCCATAGTGCCTTTTTTAGGCAAGGCCCAAAAGACAAACCCACCACCGTAAATAGCACAAGTAACAAAAAAATGAGGGTAATGCTACTCAATGCCAGAAGTCTAAACCTCAAAATGCACACACTCGAGGCACTCCTCAGTATGGAGAAAATCAATATATGTGCAGTAACAGAAACCTGGTTTAAGGCTCCAGAGAGCACCCCAGCACTACCAGGCTACAACTCATACCATACATTTTGGCCACAAAACCTGGACTGAAATACAAAAGCCGGGGGCATATCCTTATTCATCAAGGATACCCACACCTCCAGGTTAGTGGCACAGCACGATGCTTCAGAGATCAATCATCCACGTGCAACTAACAATGGGCAGAACTGTAACTCAAATTGTAGCTTGCTATAGATCACCTACCATGTCCCAGGACCCCCATTCCGCATTTCTGGAAACACTGGGAAACATAAAGGTCCTACCAAACACCCTGATACTGGGTGATTTCAATTATCCAAACATTAACTGGGAGATCTACTCAAGTACTAACACCCTTGCCCAACATTTCCTAGAATTTATAAACTCAAATGCCCTGGATCAACTGGTCAGCACCACCACCAGAGTTGACAACATATTGGACCTAGTCGTCACCAACATGGGCAACCGGTGCTCCACACCAGAGGTCAACCCCTCGCTGATTAGATCTGACCATAAACTAATCACTCTGGATATCCACATTCTGCCCCCACCCCTGGTCAAAGAAACCCCTGTGAAAAGCTTTTCAAAAGCAAACTTCACGTTACTTAACATTGTCCAAGCTGCAAAATCCTTCACTAATGCACTCCACGGGCACCTACAAGAGTGCATGGATCGTGCTATCCCAAGCAAAACCAAGATTCACTCCTCCAAGAAAAGGAAACCAGTCTGGTGGACCCCTGCCATAAACAAGCTATAGAATAGAAGGAGGAAACTAGTACAGAAAAGAGTAAAATCTCAAGAGGAGAAGACATCCCTGATCAGTATCAGCAAGAAACTACGATCCCTCAAAAAATCATCCAAGGCTAGCTTCGAAAGAAAAATTGCCAAGGACTCCAAAGATAACCACAAGGCATTCTTTAGCTATGTCAAGAATCTAAGTGGCAATTCCCAGATCTGCTCAGAGTTAGTGCAGAATGGCACAAAATACACTGAACCGACCGATATCGCCAACATCCTGGTAGACAGGTTCAGTACAAATTTCACCTCCCTCTCAGCCCCAAAAGGGCCCATAACCATACCAGAAGAATGTAGTTCCCCTGAAATCACAGACACTCCAGTTAAAACAGCCCTCTCCAAAGCCAAAAACACAGCATCAATGGGACTGGACGGTGTCCCAGGCTGTGTCCTACATGAGCTCAAAGATGAACTAACCCCTCACCTAAACACACTGTTCAAACTCAGCCTCTCCCCAGGCTACGTGCCCATAGAGTGGTGCACAGCAACGATTATTCCACTCCACAAAGGTGGAGCCACAACAGACCTATCACACTATAAGCCTGACTAGCTTGGTCTGGAAGGCTATGGAGCGCATCATCATGGATCTCATTAACAGAGACATTGGGAACCTCCAAACACTGGACCCTACCCAGTTCGGCTTTTTTAAGGGCAGATTATGCCTCCTAAACCTGGTGGACTTCTTTGAGACAGTTACTAAGGCTATAGACAAGGGAAAGGTGGTACACACAGCATACCTAGACCTTGCAAAGGCCTTTGACACCATTCCCCATTCTGGTATTATAGACAAGCTCACCAGCCTGAACATAAACCCCTATGTCACGTGATGGGTTGCCAACTGGCTCATGGACAAAACCCACATGGTAAGAGTTACGGGAGCTAGGTCTGACTCTAAATCGGTTACAAGTGGCGTTCCTCAGGGCTCAGTCCTAGGACACCTCTTGTTCAGCATAAACTTCTCAGAGGTACAGGCAAGCACAGGAGGACTATGGCTGACCAAGTTCACAGATGACTGCAAACTAGGGGCTATAATTGACTCTCCAGCTGACACAGACATCCTCCAAAAGGGTCTCACTGAGACAGATACCTGGTGTCAAAACCATGGCCTCAAGCTAAATGCCAAAAAGTGCATAGTCATCCCCTTTGGAAAAAAACAATGTACCCAAAAACTACCACATGGGTGGTAGCCCCCTAAATATGGAAGACAAAATAAGGGATCTGGGGAAACAAGTAGATAGTAATCTTTCCTTTGATAATCATATTGCCAAAGTGGTTAGAAAATCCTTCTCCGTGGCCCACCTAATCACAAAAGGGTTTGCATCCAGAGAGGTCATTGTGCCCCTCTATGCATCACTCATCAGACCCATCATAGACTACAACACCCCATTTGGGATGTACCTTACAAGACACCTGCAACAGCTGGAAAGACCACAGAAGTACCTCACCTAGAGAATCACTGGCCTCAAACAGATGCCCTATGCAGCTCGACTGTAGAAACTCCAGCTGTACTCGGTTGCATACCGCCTACTCAGAGGTGATCTCTGCCTGATATACAAGGCCATGTCCAACCCAGAATTGATGGGCATGCTCCACCTAAAGAAAACCATATCCCCTCGAGCCACACACTCTAGGGATCTAAACCTCACCACAACAATAAATATGACGTGCTGGAGGGATAGATTCCTGGGGTCTATATTATAACATCGAAGTCTTAAAACTTCGAATGTTATAATATTGAACCCATTCGATTGAAAGACCATAAAATCGAACACTCAGAATAGCGAATTTTTTCCCAGGGAAAAAATGTGCTGTTCCGACAAACATACACACAACACAAGCACACCAAAATAAATAATCCACACACATACACTTCAAAAAACCCTACACTAAACCATACATACACTATTAGCTATCCACTTACCTTAACCCAACCCTAACCCTAAGGTCCATAACTACCGCACACTCACGTTACCCACTCCCTAACCCTAAGGTCCCTAACTATCGCACACTCACCTTACCCGCTCCCTAACTCTAAGGTCCCTATCGCACACTCACCTTCATTCGCACACTTACCTTAACCCGGTCCATAACCTTCGGTCCACAGTCAAGGAAATAGCAAAGCTGCAGAAACGGCCCACCAAATACTTTCCCTAGGAAAGTATTCGATATTCTGCAGCTTCGCTATTTTCAGTATTCAGTGCATAGGGTTCGATATTATAACATTCAAAGTTTTAAGACTTCAATGTTATAATATAGACCCAGATTCCTGTCCCAGAGACTTCCCATGCACTGGAACACGATTCCAATCAACATTAGGCAGAGCTCCTCACTAACACTCTTCAAGAGAAACCTTGACGAGTGAATGGGAAACAGGAAGTGTACCCTGGGGATCTGCTGGACAGAGGCACAGGTAACTAATACAAGGGGGCGGTGAAAGCCAACACATTCCAGCTAGGGTTATAAATGCATTTCGGCAGATAGCCTAGTACCTACCTATGAACTGATAGAATATATTAACCAACAACTCACTCCAGAGATGTAGGCACCTGTGTTTCAGGTACGCTGAAGAAAAATTTCACCAAACTTATAAAAGTTCAGAAAATTTAATGACACAATCACGATAAAATGAACAAAAGTACCATTTCTCTAGCGCCCCAGCTAACATTAGCCTTTGAGGAGTAACATTTTGATATCATGTTACTTCCCCTTATATACCTTAAAGTATTTGTTATACAACCAATTATTCAATTAACAATTTAAACAAATACAAACAATTAAAACATATACTAGATAAAATGTCTCCAATTACATTCTTTGTTCATCCCCACAGGGTACAATGTATTAAATTTTAAAATCAACATTGCTTCCTTCCTACGCAGACACATTTTAATATTTTCTTCACTCGTAAAATTTATTCTAACTTGTTTGAGGACTGTGACTTGTAAACCTCCACAGTCCCCTTGATGTACTTCATTAAAATGGCATGCCACTGGACTTATGGCTTTTTTGTTCTTGACATCTCTTACATGTTCCTTAACCCTAGTACTTAAACTTCTTTTACTTTCCCCTATATAATATTTGTTGCAGGGACAACTCAATGCATATATAATACCTGTACTCTGGGTGATAATCCATGTACCCAATACATCAAGGAACTTGTTTTGTTTTGTTTGACTAACAACTTTTTCATGTTTGATGAAATATTATACAAACAAATTCAAGGGACAGCCATGGGGGCGGCATTGGATTATTGTCGTTTTATAGATTATCTTATTTTTGTTTGTAAAGGAGGAGAAGATCAAAAAAAGTTGTTTGTACAATATTTAAATGCTAATAGTTTTGGTATACAGTTTGAAGGAACACAGATAGGAACTAAGGTGCATTATTTGGATATAACAGTGGAGGTTACGGAGGATGGAAATTTAAAAACTAGCATGTATAGAAAATTCGATCAGCCTCCGTTTATGTTTCATGCTTCTATTTGCCACCCCCCCCCCACATACATCAGAGGCAATACCTTATAATGGTTTTACTAGAATAAGTAGAATTTGTAATGATTCAAATGAATGCAAAGTAGAGATTGATAAAATGTTGAGTATTTTTAAGAAGAGGTTATGAAGAAAATAAAATTAAATGATACTTGAATGCTTTAGTTAACAATGGCACAAAGGTAAAAAGGAATTTTATTGGAGTAAATGACATTCAATCAGCACGAAATGTGGGGCAAATGGAAGACATGTTTTTTGTTTCAACATTTAACGTATTTTCTGGGATTCTGGAAAGAATACTGGAATATTCTTACCAGAAAAGATTTTTTAGTGAGGAATATCTAAAGAAAACCCCAAACTAATTTACTAACTATCCCGGAAGTACCAGGAACTAAAAGATGTGGTAGATGTTCAATCTGCCAATATATAGTGGATTCTTTTCATAATATAAATGGCAAGAGATTTCAAATGCAGGGAGTGTATTCCTTCATGAGTACAGGTATTATATATGCATTGAGTTGTCCCTGCAACAAATATTATATAGGGGAAAGTAAATTAAGGAACATGTAAGAGATGTCAAGAACAAAAAAGCCATAAGTCCAGTGGCATGCCATTTTAATGAAGAACATGAAGGGGACTGTGGAAGTTTACAAGTCACAGTCCTCGAACAAGTTAGAATCAATTTTACGAGTGAAGAAAGTATTAAAATGTGTCTGCGTAGGAAGGAAGCAATGTTGATTTTAAAATTTAATACATTATGAACAAAGAATGAAATTGGAGACATTTTATCTAGTATATGTTTTAATTGTTTGTATCTGTTTAAATTGTTAATTGAATAATTGGTTGTATAACAGATACTTTAAGGTATATAAGGGGAAAAGTAACATGATATCAAAATGTTACTCTTCAAAGGCTAATGTTAGCCGAGGCACTAGAGAAATGGCACTTTTGTTCATTTTATCATGATTGTGTCATTAAATTCTCTGAACTTTTATCAGCTTGGTGAAATTTTTCTTCAGCGAACCTTGAACACAGGTGCCTACATCTCTGGAGTGAGTTGTTGGTTATATCTTTTTGTGCATCGAGTGGTTTCCTGATAGAATATGTTGTTCAGATTTTAAATGTATATCAGTTATGACTCCTAGGAGTTTTTATTTTTACTAGGGCTATTTCTGCTCTGTTGGAAGGTTTTATGATTATTTTGTCCTGAGAACTATGAGTTTTGCTTTCATAGGGTTTAGGAGTAGCTGGGACTGTTACAGCCAGTTTCTTAGAAGATGAAAGCATAATGTGCAACGGTTTGCAGCTCTGAGTATGTTTGGGCAGAAGTGATGGGGCTGGAGTTGCCAGCATACTGAATAATGTTGGTCTGTTTTGCTGCTGTTTGCATGTTATTAATAAATATGTTAAACAAGAGAGGATGGATCTCTTGAGAGATGCTTACGTGTACTGGTTTATAAGCAGAAAAAGTATCCTGCCATTTCACACAGTGTTTTGTCAGTAAGATAGCTGGTGAACCTTGCAACAGATATGGTGCTAAGTCTAGAGTGGAATGTCTGTTTAATAGAAGCTTGTGAGACATCACCAGTTCATGGATCATAATGTTCAAATTGCCCATACAATGATTTTCATTCCTATACTTCTCATTTATGAATGAATGTTTTTGAGAGTCATGCCACTGAGTATTGAAAGGATAGGCAATATAGGGTCTGTCTCTTTTCCAGGCAGTCATGTGGTAAATTTCCTAATTCCCATCCTTTACTCTAAGTGGTTTACTGCGGTGGTGGTAAGATGTTGTCCTGTTCGATTTTCAGCTAAAGCGCCTTCTGTGTGGAGACATGAAGGTTGTGCATCAGGGCTCAATCATTAGCGGATACAACAACAACTCTAAGTGGTTTGTAAATAGGGATAGGGATAAACTTTGTTTTATATCAATGAGGAGTTTGTTTCATAGTGGTAGCCACTGGGATACATACCTGTCCCTCCTAACTGTTCTGTTTGGTTTCAGAAGAAACTGTGGTCTCTGGATCAGAGATTTTTGATACCATTTGATGTGTGGTTGTGCAGTAGGTCCATTAGTGTTAGGTGACAGAATGGCTAGGCTATGCACAGATCACCTCTTAATAGTCTATAAGAAACAGATTATAGCGATAAGGTTTGAGGTGGCATCTGTACTCTCTATTCTCTTTCTGAGGAAACTGTGAACACTCAAGTTGTTGCATATGGCTGGATAGGTACATACCAATGGGGGCATTATACTCAATGATGGGCCTGATGAGGGCCGCGTACAGTGACACAATGGCATGTCTGAACTGACATGCTATCCCTTCACTTATAAGTTGAGCAATATAGAAAGACTTTCAAAATAGTACACACATGTTGGTTGAATGCTATGTCACTTTATACACATTTTTCCAAATCTTTAATTATGAGATTAACTCTTGGGGGTGCATTGTCAATGCGGTCATTTCCCAGGGCAGTCTGTTTCCAAAAGGATACAATAATTTACTTTTTGGCACTTAGCTTTAGTCCACGACTCTGGCACCAGTTATTTGTTTGAGACAAGCCATCCAGGAGGACGGCTGAGTCTTTTAGGGATTCAATGACTGGTCCCAACTTGCAGTCATCTTTAAACTTGGTCAACCAAAGACCTTTAATGTTTGCTTGGACTTCTGAGAAGTAGATGCCAATCAGAAATGGTCCAAGCACCGAGCCCTGTGAAACACCATTGGTGACTGCTCTTCTTGTTGTGGTAGCTTCCCCTATCTTGGCTTCCAGTATTCTATCTGTGAGCCAGTTGTCAATCTACTGGGTAAGTTGGGATTTATTCCTAGATTTGTAATCTTTTCAACAGTACTTGAATGAGGCGTTGTGACAAAAGCTTTGGCCAGGTCTAAGTAGGGGGTCCCACAGTCTTGCATTCATATATTGCTTTGGTGACTTCAAGTAATTAAGTATGACCTGTCTTTGACAAAACCAAACTAGGATGGGTCCATTATTTGCAGATTTCCTATTTCTTTACTGGTTAATTCCATGATAAGCCATTCCATGGTTTTACATATGAGGCTCCCCAGACTTATGGGTCAGAAGTTACCCAGGTCAGTCAATGGCTCTCTCTTGTGTAGAAGTATGACTGTTGCTGCCCTACATTTGATTGGTACAAAATCCATGTGAAGCGTGAAGTTCAAAAGCATTGTTAGGGCATGGATGAGTCATAACTCATGTTTTTCAGGATACATCCTGGGATACTGACAGGACCGTTAGATGCAGTATTTTGGCTTTTGAGAGAGCTATGAGATATTCATGGGGTGGTGGATGAAACTAGAACTGAATTTATCAGCCAGCAAGTCTGTTTCGATGTAGATGGTGTCAATCAGAGTCAGCTCAGTGGACTGACATGTAGCACTTTTGAGATTATGGGCATAGCTGAGCAATGCCTTGTGGTTGCCCTTGGCATGTTTGGCTATTTTTGCCACAGATTTGATCTCAGTGGTTTTAATTAAACTCCTGAGTTGCTTATGATGGTTTATACACTTATTTTGTTGTTAAGCATATTGATATTTTGGTTCCACCAAGGAGGTTTGTTTTGAAGGTTTTGAACTCTGTTTCTACTGGGTACAGCTGCTTCTTTGCAGGTGTTTACATCTTAATGATACACCTTTTTGGATAAGTAGTAGAGGTTTCTTGTTTTGGAGGGGATTAGAAAGTTGCCAAGATATCACTCAGAAGTAGGAAGTTTGCCTTGGAAGATTTTCTTAAAGTTCCAGAAACAGCAGAGATCTTGGGTTTTAGTTTTATTTTGAAGGAGACTGCTTTGTGGCTAGACCTGATGAACAAGGACATAGGATCATAGGAAGTTACTAGGATAATGGCCAAAGGGCCCTAACAAGCCTAGTCAAATTTACCCTTGTTACTACTATTAGTACCTATTGCCCCTGTCCAAGAGGGACACAGGTGGAACCCCCAGGATGAATTTACAGTTACCCATACAATTGTCCAGATTGCATTTGAAGAGGGCCAATGAGGTACTCTATTTGATGCAAACTGGGAGTCTATTCCAAAGGTGTGGTAACCTCTGGGAGACAACTCTGTCCCACCAGGAGGTTCTACTGATGTCACATACCAGGTTTAGGTCCTTAGAGCGAGTACCTTGTGTGCCATTTGATTTGCGGATGTGCATTATTTCCAATAAAGCAGGATCAGAGATTGCATATCTGAAAGGCAGAGATTTCTTCTGAGTAGTCTGTATGGAACAGAATAAAGTGACAGTAATTTCAGCCAAGCCACATAGGATAGCTGCAGAAGACCTTGAATTTTCCTTGTGAGAAACCTTTATGGCCTCTCTAATTGCTGCAGGTGCTTTGAAAGGTACATATCAAAAGGGGCGTTGTACTCAATTATTTGTCTAATGAGTGAAGAGTACAGGGAGGTGATAACTTCTCCTTTTCCGGAGGCAATGCCCTTACTTATGAGATGAGCCATATAGAATGCCCTTCTTACCACTGTGGAAACATGATGATCAAAGGCAAGGTTGCTGTCAAGCTGAGTTCCCAGATCTCTCACCACTGAGTGTGAACTTCGGGTATTACCATTAATGTGGTAATTTGCAGGAACATTGCTGTTACAGAAAGGGATGGTAACACATTTTTCTGCATTGAGTTTGAGGCCATGACTTTGGCATCAGTCATTTGTCTGTGCAAGACATTCTGGAAGAATGTTGACAGTTCACAGTCATCAGAAACTTTGTCAGCCACAGTCCCATTGTTTTAGCTTGTACTTCAGAAAAATAGATTCTGAACAGTAGAGGTCCCAGGACTGATCCCTGTGGAACACCACTGGTAATGGGTCTGCTGTTGGAGGTGGATTCCCCTATTTTGACTGCATGGGTTTTATTAGTGAGTCAGCTCACAACCCACCTTATGATATAAGTGTTCATATCCAGCTAGAATAGTTTGTCAATGATGCCTGAGTGAGGGATAGTGTCAAATGTCGTGGCTAAGTCTAGGAAGGGTGTACACACAGATTTCCCCTCATGCAGAGCCCTGGTGACTGTCTCAAAGAAGTCCACCAAGTTTAACAGGCATGATCCCCCCTTGACAAATCCATACTGGGTAGGATCTAGTGTTTGGAAATGACCTATGTCTTTGTTGATAAGGTCCATGAAGATTGTCTCCATGTCCTTGCAGATAAGGCTAGTCAGGCTAATAGGTCTGTAGTTCCTGGTGTCAGTAGAAACACAACCTTTGTGCATGGGGATAACAATGGCTATTTTCCATTCAGCCAGGGCAAAGCCAGTGCTTAGACTGCGATTGAAAAGAGTACCCAATGGTGATGCTAATTCTTGTTTGAGCCCATGTAGGATGCAGCCTGTCATGTTATCAGGTCTCATTGATACTGTGTCTTTGGCCTTAGAGAGGGCATTTAGAGATACAAGGTAGGGGACAGATGGTAGGGATGTCATGAGGTAAGTGTGGCATGGACAGGGGAGTGATATTTTCACTAAACCTGTCAGCTGACAGCTATGTCCACTGTCTCAGTATATGTGTTACCATTAACTACCAGTTCAGAGCAAATCCATGCCTTACCTTTTAGGTTACAGATGTAACTAAAGAATGCCTTATGGTTGTCCTTTGTTGAGGAAGCTAACTTGGTTTCAAAGTTTGCCTGGGAGGACTTCACAAGAAATCTTATTTGCTTATTTAAACTGAGGAGGGAGTGTCTCCTTTTTAAAGCCCACTCCTTCTTGCTCTTAGACAGCAGTTTCTTTCTTTTATTGTAAAACCTGTTAATTGCAGTTGTCACTAGGCTGGTTTGCCCTTCCTTGAACAGCTTGTTTTGGTCCTAACAGGTACTGCCAAGTCAATGCAGTTATACAGATGCTTATATAGGGCATTTGTGTAGAGCTCGGCATAATTACCGGTTCCATCTGAGGGGGGAGGTGCAGTGAAGCTATTTATACCATTCTGTAAGAAGTTGTAATGTACTTTGGAGTACTTTATTAGTCTAGTTGCTGCTGGGAAGGGGGTGACATGTGTGATAGTTACTTCAAATGAGACTCATTTGTGGTCAGATCTCACCAGGGATGAATTCACAATGGGGGTGCTACATTGGTATCCCATATTTGTAAACACCAGATCCAGGATGTTGGCACCCCTAGTCAGGGTATCAACCAGCATGTCCAGGGCAGTGGAGTTGAAAAAGTCAAGGAACTTTTAGGCAGGTGAGTTTGAGCATGAGTAATTCACCCAGTCAATGCTAGGGTAGTTAAAGTCACCCAAAACCATGGTGTTCGGATGTATCTTGATAGACTCAAGTTGATCCAAATAGGCACAGTGGGTGTCCAGATTCATGTAGAAGGATTCTGCAGCTGACAATGACTTGAATACGTGTCCTACCAACAGTTATTTCCACCTGTAGTATCTCTAGGGCATCATACTCTTTAACCAGTCTGGAGGTGTATTTATCTTTGATGAATATTGATAAACTGCTTACTTTAGTTTTCTTCCCTTCTGTTTGTGGTCTGAAAATGTGGAAGGAGGTATAACTCTGTATAACTGGGGTGCTCTCCAAAGCATTGAACCAGGTCTCTATGACTGCATAAATGTCTGCGTCCTGCAGAGAGAGGACTACTTCTAGTGAGTGCAGTTTTATGTTAAGACTCCTAGTGTTTAGCAGCATGATCTTGAGGTCACTTTTGGTTGGTATTTTTACACTGGAAGTTTTGTTCTTGTGACTTAAAATAAGGACTATGTGATAGCAAGAGCCTTAGGCAGTAGCTGAAATCCCAGGGGTGACAGATAAAGACCATCTCTGGCAAAGCATTGAGGTCTGTCAATCATGTCATCCCAGACTGACATATACTGGATCCCCTTAGAATGACACCAAAAACTAAGCCATTTATTGAAGTCAATCATTTTCTGTTTGTATTGAGGCATCATTTTAGGTGAAGGTAAAATGCTGCTTAAGACTAGGGTATAACTGCCCATACATATAGTCAGAGAGCTAAGTCATGTCTCTCTTCATAGTCCTGGCAAGTACATCTCAAGTCGTTCACACCATCATGGACTATGACAGAATCATAACAGTACCTGTTGTTGAGAGACTTGAGTGCATGTGTGATATGGTGGATCCTGGTACCTGAAAGACAGCTGACCATGACCTTTTCCTTATCCAGCCTGGTGAGAGGGACATCTGTATATCTCACGATGGAGTCACCAATAACTAATATGTTAGGTTTAGTGTTTAGCCTTATGGACTTGACAGGTGAGACACTGGTGCATGAGCTATTGTGTGTATTGTGTTCTGCAGAGGAAGTATTATGTGTAGCATGCTTGTGTTTGTGTTTGGGAGGTCTCTGGTGTTCAGGTCAGTTCCATATATATGTATGTGTGATGTGGCTTTGAGTGGAGTAGGTGGCGATGTGTACATGCTGACAACCCGCTCCGTGTCAAATGTACTGACTGGTGTGCGACAGACATTGGATTCAAGGTTTTTAATATAGTGCATCTCTCCCATGTTGATTTTTTGTGGACAAGAAGTAGAGGGTTGTCTGTGTACATGAGGCAATTGCTACACTGCCTCAGGATGCCCATGTCAACCAAGCTTGCTGGAGAAATTGTGGGAAGTTGTCCATCCATAGTACTAGGTATATTTATATGGTCAGAAACAGGAATATGGCAGGAAAAAGGGTCACACATAGGAATAGCTACTGGGTGAGGTGTGTTACTACCTCAGAAGCTAGGCTTAGTTCTACACTAGTCAGTAGAGCAGGGCTGCAGAAAAACTCTTGAAGCTGTTATTACAGTGGGTGCTTACACAACTTCACTAGTTATGCCTCTTTGCCCAAAAATGTGCTAATGATGAGGACTACACTAATGGTACGGAGCTGTATCTAAGGGAAAAATTGTCAAAATTATCTGTCCGGCTATGGCACACAATTGAGTAGCAGTGTGCAGTGTTGAGCGATACGCAAACAAGCAGAAACCCACTTAAAGGAGGGGGCTAAATACCAGAAGGTTAAAACCTAAAAAATCTTTAAAAAAAAGCTCAAAAGAACGAATGAGGTACTTTCTCCAAGCCCTAGACCAACCAAGTGCCAATCAGCACAATACTCTCATTAGAATGCAGAAGGGCCCTTTCCAGTCCAAGATGGCCTGAAGAATGTGCTCAGAACAAACAACCACTACAAACAAACAGGCCCAGATGCAGCAAACCTGTATCTAGACTATGCTACAGCTACTAGCTATACTATTTTAGGCTAAAAACACTAAAGAATGCTTACAACAGTAGAAAAACAACAGTGAGACACTGAATAAATGTTTTAAACAGAAAAACAGAGCAAGGAGACTTTAAAGAATGCTTTTAACTGCAAGCAATTCCGTTATATAACACACTTCTTGGGGAGAAATCAGAAAAAAACTAACAGGTGCTTTACAAACGGAGAAAAATTCCAACGAATATTTTACAAACAGTGAAAATAGCAAAAAGTAACGAAGCATAATTCCTCAATAATAGTGAGGACAAGGTCAAGAGTGTTGTTTCCCCTAGTGGGTACACTGACTAGTTGGGCCACAGAATTTGTGTTAAACTCCAGAAATTGTTGGGCTTGCATATACATTTCTCAGTCTATAGTAGGGTAGTTGAAGTCACTCAGGAAGATGATGTTGTATCTTTTGGCTTTTCCCGGTTAGGGGTAGCCACAGCGGAACTCCGGTCCGCTAATGATTCGGCAGTAGATTTTTTACGTACTGAGTTGCCAGCCCTGACGCACAACCTTCAACAAAGGTACGCCCATTCACGCATGTCTCCACACAGAAGACGCTTTAGCTGAGAATCGAACAGGACAACGTCTTACTGTGAGGCAACAATGCTACTGCAGCACCACCACCGCAGTTCACCCAGGAAGATGATATTAGTTTTAAAAGTGAGTGACTCTAATTTGTATTGCTAGGTTCTATCTCATTCTTCGTTCATAAATGGCAAACTGTAGCTAGCTAGAATATGGTAAGGGACTTTGCTGATGGTGAGCTGAACAGGAATAAAAGCTCTAGGGCATCATGCTGCTTTACAAGCCTTGATATGAGTCTTTTTGAATGAAGACTGAGACACCTCCACCTTTTTCCCTTGTGAAGTAGCTGATTTAAATGTGTGCCAGGACGTATAGCCCTACTCAGCCAGAGTACTCTCTGTCAAATTAAACCATGTCTCAGTGACTAATCACATGTCTAAGTCCTCCAAGGTAAGGAGGGCTGACAAGGAGTGGAGATTTTTGTTTAGGCTCCTAGTATTGATCAGTGCGTCTTTATATTTTATGAGATATTCATGGGTGAGAATGTTTTTTGTTATGTTGGTGGGTTTCTCTGGTTGGCATTGCCTAATAAAGGCACTATGAGGTGGAGAAAGTTTTAGCAGACCATTACTGGCAAAGTAGTATGACCTGAAAGGCATCTCCTCTCAAGCTGAAAAATATTGTACCCTCTTGAAAAGACACCAAAAGATAAGCCAATTAGTGAAGTCTTTTTTTTTTTTTGGTCATAATAAGGCATCATCATTGGGAAGGTAGGATGCCACACAATGCTACACTCATGCCAGCCTTGAACACACAGTCTAATATCTCCAGCATGTCTGTCTTCATTTAATCCAGGAAGGTATGTCTCAAGTTGTTTATACCCACATGTACTATGACATATCCACACTGATTCTTGCTGTTCAAGGACTTGAGTAAGTGTGTGTGATCTGACTGATCCTGGCACCAGACAAACAACTGACCAGCATCATTTCCTTACTCACCCTGGTAAGTGGTACATCATAATGTCTTACAATGAAGCCACCTATGGCTAGAATATTTGGTTGGGCAGACACTTGCCTAATGGTCTCGGCATCTAGTGACATTGGGACCCCTAGTGCTATGTGCAGTGGTAAACTCTGAAGACTTGGAATGTTTCTGGAGATGCTTAATGCCCTTGTTGCAGTTTGTAGGTCTTTGTGGTTTGGTCAAGTTAAGCTTCAGAACCTCTGCATGTGATAGAGTATGTGTTTTATGTGGGCTGGTGGAAGGTGTGTTTTGGGTGGAACTGCTGAGTGCTGACTGTGTGTGAGATGTTGGTTACCAGTGACCTTATATATGTACATTTCTCACATATTACATTATGCTGTTTGAGTAGTAAATTCCTACATTGTTTCAGGATACCCATCCCAATCAAGCTGGTCATAGAAATTGTGGCAATGTGCTGGTCCATTGTTTTGACATGTCTAATTTTGGGGGCAGGGAGGTCAGTAGTTGAGTTTGATTATGGGGTGCAGAGATGATGCTACCCACTGGGGTATGTAGTTTTTGGTGATCCCTTACTTGGGGGGCAGTGGTACCTTGGTTATCTTGGGCTGGGGTGACTACTATACTTGGTGTGCCTTATTGCAGCTTACTAAGGTACCGCCACCCCTTACTTGGGGGCAGCGGTACCTTAGTTATCTTGGGCTGGGGAGACTATACTTGGTGTGCCATATTGCAGCTTACAGTATCACATTTTTACTCAGCCTAGTTTGCAGTGGCTATAGATTTAGAGTACTAAAGTCAAGCAGGCAGGCTTCTTTGGACAAAAATCTATTGGGCACACTACAGACTGTCAAACAAGTCCTATGGTGGTGTTGTGCTGGGCTTAGCTCAGTGAAGATTACAGGAGATAATCTAATTCAATAAACCAATCAAAAAGGACAACAACTCAAGCCAATGGAGCTCAGGTGCTCAGATCCTATAGCAAATCATAATACTTGCACTACTTTGAATCTAAACTATAAGCCTATGGTGTCAGACTAGGCTAGAATTTAAGCAACTATAACGTTTTGTATAAAAATGTTACAAATGTAGAAAAAAACAGGAACAAATGTATCAAAATAAAAGTGACTAAGTGCAGCTTGAATATGTAATGAAAGCTAGAAAATATATGCTTTTAACTTACCTTTTGATAAAAAATGCTGTTTGGAACACAGGTCATGCAGTAAATCACAATACTCACACTACTGTGACTGTAACTACAAGTCTATGGCACCAGAGATAAAGTTACAAACAACTACACTTTTGATTGAAAATGAGACAAATGACAGATAATGCAGGGATAAATGTATCAAATGATTATGACTGTAAGTTCAGCTTAAATATGTAAAAAAGGCAAGAAAATGTATGAAACAGAGGTTAACTCAAGCTTTAACAGTCTATAGCAAGGGCCTTTCCAATTTGATCTGTCAGTGACCAGTAAAATAAGTAGAGGAGATAAGATTAGAAGGAGCATATAAGGCGAGGTATACAGTATGGGCAGGCATCTCATAAGCCACTAGGTTTCAAAAGCACAACAAGGAAAGGGTGGATGGGCAGGAAACAAAGCTGATTTAAATGGTAAGATAACGCAGTAGTCAAATTTCCACTGGATGCAAAATGGTGTCCAAATGTTTCAAGTTTATGCTTCAGGAGAGCTTCAGCTTGCAAAAGTCTTAAAGACAATAATGGCTGACTGCTCATGCAATATAAACACCAGGGGTAAAGAAGGCTGGAAACAGATAAAGCTCTAGTCAGCCAGTTGTGTTTATCTTCTCAAACTACAGAAATCCTCACCCACTTTCAATGGATTTAATGATTACAAACTCTAGGTAATACACATCTGGCCAAAACTGACCATTTGTTCTAAGTCTGAAAAGGGACAAAACTAAAACACTTAGATGTAGTGATGTTGATTAATCCAGTTAAGAACTCAGAAAAATAATGTAAACTGTAAAACTAATTGAATTTACAGCTGTTACTTCAGATTCAAAGAAGGAATAGTGAAAACACAAAAAAAATAAGAACTTACTGAAAACTGATTACAATACCTAAGCACAGCATAGAACCCACTAGAAAAAGCAGTACAAATGGTAACATGCCTTCCCTTAGTAGGTGTAATTTCAGATTCAGGGAAAACACAGTAAAATGCAAAAGAGGAAACACAAAATGTATTTAAATGGTAAGAGAAGTGCAGTAGGTCTAAAAGTACTTCAATGGATGCAAATGGAGCCCAGCTGCTTTGTCTGGTTTTAGCTTTAGGAGAGATTTGGCTTGCAAGAGTTGAGGCTGCTATAGGAAGCCCAGTCATCTGGCTTGTAGTCTGGCTTTCATTCCTCTACACCACAAATCCTGGTTAAAGGCCTTTGAGAAATCAAGGAAATCATAGAGACAAGGTTTCCTTTGTTAAGTTGTTCACTAATAGAATCTGTTAACTAGAATGTGGTTATAAAAGAAAGCTATCCTTTACAGCTGCCATCATAGCCCAGCTTAATCCATGTGCATCACACAGGTTCCAGCTAATGTGAGAACATAACAACCATCTCAGTGACATCTTGAACTGCTCATGTATTTTTCTACAAAGTAATTTTAACCACCTGTCATCCAAATACCATCTACAATGTGCAAAAAGGGAGACCTCACACCAAAAGCAATCCAAATGTCATGAGATTTGCAGAATAGGAAAATGATGGAATGTAGCCACAATATCATGATAAATGTTCTACTACAATATCAGATTTGTGCAGGCTATAATTTCCAGCATTGCACTGCTGAATATGACAGTTAACAGCCACAGGGTACTTACACAGCTCTAATGTGCCATTTATAATTCTGCTTAATGAGATATCTGTGTCACTTTGTTGCAGTGCTGACAAAAACCTACACTAGCATCCTTAGCTTTCGATTTCCCAAAGTCAAACAATGCAACATTGCAATTATTATCACCATGTATATCGACTAATATTACTTCCATCTTTTTACCTTCATTATTAGTCCATATCACTTTCAACAGACAAGTCCCCATCACACTACCTTCTTTTATGAAACACTGCCATAACACATTTGCTGACACCAATTACTGTTGGTCAGAGTACCATGCTCCTCACATTTCTTTTGTCTTGTATTTTAGGATGTTTGCTGATAGACAATATTCAAATTAAAGAGAACATCTAAGTCTTTGGTCATTGTCTTCTAGGTATAAAAAGAAGATTCAACAATTAGAAAAGAAAGGTTTGGAGGACTAACATGTTGCTTCTGATAACACTGAATACTTTGTAAAATAGCTTATATGACAGAGTTATAGCTCAGTGCAGCATAAAATGTAAATGTTGATTAGGTATAGTTTCTATTCAACTTCAGAGAATGATTTTCTTAAATATTTGTCTGGCATCTTTACACAGCAGTACAAATAACTAAACATTAGGTATTATGTTATGTTTGCAGCTCTGCTAAAATAAATGAAATATTTTTGTAGCTCTGATATGTGAAACGTGTTAAATAGTTCAAGGTACAATAACTGTTAATATCCACCATTAAGTGTGATGGCTATAGTTTCTTTTACATTTTTTGTGAGACTTTGACCCCACTGACTATTGATGATAACCCTGGCATTTTGACCTATTTATTCCTTATCATATGAGAGAGGGTTAGCCAGGAGGGGTCACAATTTAGACTGCAATTAGGAGTTGTAAGCATTTTTATTGCTTTCACTCCAGCCCAAGCTTTACTGCACTGGCTTGGAAGAGATGTGCATCCCTTCATTTCTACAATGAGCATTCCCTCCAAATGGCACTGCCCCTCCTCTCACAGCATGAGCAGTGAATTATTTGCTTTGTTGCAGTGAGGGTAGCAGCCTTGTCACTTTCCTCACAGCACTGTGCAGTTTGCCCTCTGCCAAATACACATGAATCACTCCCCACCCAGAAGAGATGATCAGACCATGCCACTTCACTCCTCTACCTCCCTGGTTTGTTCTTCCAGTGTCAAAGCTGCTATATGAGCCCAGTCATCTGGCTTGTAGTCGAGTTTCCATCCCTTTGCACTATGGATGCAGGCTACAGCTTCTTTAACTTCACACAGCATGCAAACAGCATGTGTGACGTATGGTGACATATTCACTTGTCCTATTAAAACCATGCTTTTCACAAAGGAGCAAATTCTTAGGCAACCTGAAATAAGTTGCTTTGATTCCAGCATCCCACAACCGATTTTCTCTGCCATCAATAACATCTTTCAACTGTACCGATTATCTGGTCTCTATTTCACAATTTTACTCATAGATTATTCTCATGAGCAGTAAAGCACAGGATGTTTTAATTGCACCATACCTAATCTAATGACACCACTCTTAAGACAGTCATTCATCAGATAACACCTTTATATATCCAGAATAATTTTGACAAGTTTTTATTTTTAATATATATATATATATATATATATATATATATATATATATATATATATATATATATATATATATAGTAGTTTATTTCCAACAAGATAATGGGCATATACTATATTTCACAAGGTGAATTCTATTCATAAATTATGTATATTTTAATCCAAATATATCATACCAATAGAGATAGATTTGGCATAATAGTTAAGGTTTTCATCTTACAGACACAAAGTACAGGATTTGATTTTGACCTCTGATTACTGGCTAGGCTTAATATGGCCCTTTAGGCAGTCAGCCTAGTATTTGCCTATGAACAGAATTCATACAGGGTCACCTGTTTTACACTCCATGTCCTAATAATATTATCCAAATAGAACTAGCATCACTCTGAGATGGACGAGTGACCATTGTGGGACTAGTTTCTCTGCATTGCAGCCTTTGATTGTCAGGGTAGGCTCCAGTTTTTCTCATGAACCTAAACTGGATTAAGTGGATAACCAGAGAATTAATGAATTTGTTTGTTGACCAGGAAAGTCTGACTGGGTGAAGCCTATTTTCAGCAAAGGCCTGGGGTAAAAAGTTCCATTAACATTGTTATTAACATTATTATTACTGTTTATCTGTTAAATCGTTAACTCTGCTGTTTTCATGGGTGACACTAGAATATTCTCTTGTTTATTGTCTTAGAGTCACATATTTGCAAGTGGAAAGTGAAAAAAACAAACTAATCCAGGACTACAGGATTAAACTCATTAGTAATGTCCAGCCTTACCACTCTGTACATTGCTTCCACCTGACAATTATTTCTACATATGAGAGGGCTAATACTGCAGTTTACAAATCCACAAAGTTACATGATTAAAGTAGCCTAGGTCATGTTCAAGGGCCTTTTTATAAGACTGGGTAAAGGCCTTTTTATAAGTCTAGGTTATGACATTGCAATATGTTTATGAAAAGTGAAAGCCATGACAGTAATAAGGGGCTTAAATCACCAATAAGTAACAAGTACAGATTCAATATTCACTTTGCACCTAGTATGGTTTGCCTAATACATACAAACTCTAAAACGAATTCGGGTTAGATTTCACCATTCTTTTGCTACAAGTTTTATATATAACTTCTTGTTTTGGACTGCAGAGCATATTTCTCTTCTTATACACCTAATGTTATGTTACAGCCCTTTGAATTCTTAAGAATGAAACCCATACTTCTTTCTTTTTTCTTTTTTTTATCGAAGGGCAACATTTTGATCTATTATGGTGTCATTTGCTTACTGAAACTATATGGCAAATTCACATTCCTTCATGCAATTATTTATTCTTTGATACCTGCTTTATCATATTCAGGGTTGTGGGAGGATGGAGCCTGTAACAGCAAGTAAAGGATGCAAGGCAGAATACCAGTCCTAGATGGAATGTGGGTCCACTGCAGGATGCATGCATATACTGACCAATGTGTGGACATCTACCAATAAACAATTAAAAGGACCACCAGTTCAACTAGTGGTATGTCTTTGGGATGTAAGACACATAGGACATATAACACTACTCACAGAAGGTACCACAGCTACCTAGATTTTATATGTATGACAAATAGAAAAATACAAATATACAAATTATTTTATGAATTACCATATTAATTAATTGATACCAAATATATTTCAAATGTGGAGCTGAACTAGAGCTCTTTACTTGTCTAAGAGAATAAAAGCATCTGGATGTATTTTCAGATGTGTTTTGCTTCTGCCCATGTGTTATCCTCTTTGGCCTTTCCCCTGGTGTGTGTGTGTCTGTGTCTCTGTGAGTGTGTAATCTGTGAAAAAATTAAAACTATACATGAGGTTGCCTGAGTATTATCAAACACACCACTAGGTCTTTCAATAAGCCCTTGCTCTCTGTCCCCGGTTAGAGCTTATAGAGCAGTCATGTAATGCATACAATACTTTGGCAGTACCTCAACAGGGCTAGTGATTTACTAGCAAAAGATGTTCGACACTGTTAAAGAATTACTACAATATTATTGGAGTCTGTGTAACCTGCAGCGATGGATATCATAGCAAGTTTAGCCACTTAAACTAAATTAGCCATCAATCATGGCCACCCTCTTTATCTTAGACGGTGGTATTTTCAAGTATTTTATGGTCCGTGAATGGCATGCCAAACTTTTGCATTTGAATACGTACGTGAGTAGAATTATAATATATTAAAAGACTGACACTCTTCTAAGTCAGTCATTCATTCCTATGGGATTAATGGCAGAAATATATAGACACAGTACAAAAGCAGCTTAAGAGTGTTGGATCTAGCCTTAATCAGCAAATAAAGCTGAGGCATAAAATATGGAGTGCTCTGATGGTGAAGCTCTTTGAAAATAACTTGCATGAATATGTTTTTTTTTCCTCAGAGATGAAATTCCTGGATATTGGTCGAAAAACATTGACATTTTGAGACTAGGATAAAATAAAAGAATGTGATTGCAAATGCTAAACAATTCTATTTACTTAAACTATATGCCAATTATTCCATTGTACAGCTTTTGGAGGAAATAACAAATGCTGTTTATAAAAACCCTGAAGAATGAACTATCCAAATTGTGCTGAATGCTAACTTCTAAAGTTAAAGCATAGTGGATACTGTTTCTGGGAGGGCCATATTGTAACCAGGTAGAACATGCAAATTTCATTGTAATGCCCTTCATGAGGCCAAAATGCTGTGGTAGATAAGTAGTTTCACTGTCTGTGATATCATCATCCATAGCTCCATATTTTCATTTTTACTAATGTACATTACATGCACCTGTCATTTTTTATCTGTCCTTTAAAATAATACGTTTGTTTCTTTTTGCCTGTCAGTGTGCCTGTTTCTAAATGTCTCCCTACTCTTTCAAAAATAATGACAGTATCTACATAGAACTCCTTTTTCATGTTGCCATCTTTGATGTTTTGTTGTCTTCTGCAGTGTACGATTATTCACACCCCTCAAAAAAAAAAAATCCATGATTTCTGTTTATAATTTCCACCTTCATTTTAGAAGTGCAATTTGGTTTTAAGTTGTTTACTTAATAATTTACCACAGATGCCTCTTGCATGCTCAAGGCATACATTGTATTATACAACTGTAAATTATTGTTTATAATTTAATTAGTAAATATCTAACCTTTTAGGGGTAAAATGTGAGATACAATGCATTTGTAACTACTTGAATAGAACTGGATTATGCATGTCTTTTAATATACGAAGACGTTCTCCTGTGTAGTAAACAGAACATGAAAATCCCCTGGAATCATGAAGCTCCGTGCAAGAATAGCCTTATTCTTGCACGGAGTGGTTCGTGTCCATTTAGGATAGCAGCGTGCCTTGCATATGCATGAAGGCGCGCTGCTATCTAATCTAAATGGACACAAACCAGGAGTGAGCGCAGGGGGGCATGTGTTAGCAGTGCCTGCACATGTAACACTCCCCCTTCGCTCAGAAAGTGCCGTATGGCACTTTCTGACACAGATGAGTGTCACAATCTATATAATATTAGAGCCTGGCTCTAATATTATATAGTAAATGAGTGTCCGCAGACACTGAAATGTAAATAGCAACATTTTAGTGTCTGGGGACACTGAAAAAGAAAAGAAAAAAAAAACAATAACATCTGGAAGGCAACAGCCTTCAAGTGCACACCCCCAAATTTATGCACTCTTGCCCTACATGTATGGAAGCAGTAGGGCAAGAGGAAAGGAATAGAAATTTTAAAAAAAATTAATATTTTTTTTCTGCAAATAAATCAGACGTTTAACCTGTTTGCACAGCGCACCGCTATGCTTAGCAGGGCTGAAATCCTGAAAATGATAGACAAGTGCTACTGTGCTAGAACACATCATCAAGCTGCTGTAGCTTAGTGGTACTGCCATGGTATAGCATGTAGAATATGCTTGGTTCGAATCCCCCCTCTGCTAAACTAT
Organism: Protopterus annectens; assembly: GCF_019279795.1. NCBI lineage: Eukaryota > Metazoa > Chordata > Ceratodontiformes > Protopteridae > Protopterus > Protopterus annectens. The sequence goes on from NC_056739.1 coordinate 831,446,423, forward strand.
TTAATAAAGTTTTAAGGAATTTGAATGATAGATGTCGATCATATGGCTCATGTATAGCACAGTAGGGGTGGGAATATGTAAAATATAAATGTAAAAAATAATTTATAAATTTAATGAAAAGAAAAAAGAGTTAAGCAATGCTTTGCTAGTGTAAGCATTACTTACCTGTTTTCAGCTCTGCTTAGCTGGTGTAAGCATTGCTATGCGGATTGGCGTGGAGCTAAGCATAGTGCAGCATATTTAAACAGACCAATCAAGAAAAATGTGGGAAAACTACCTTATTTAAACCGCACAGGTGGGAAAATAGCCATAACCATTTGGGATTGCACACAGCAGGACCAAAATGTCTAGCATTGGTGAAGGTGTGTGCATCCGAGCACAGTGTTGGGGCATCCACAAGTCCAGGGTCATGGTTGGGCTCCTAGTTAAAAACCATGATGGCAGGCTGCTGCAGGGCCAGTACCAGGGTTCGCAGTACAAAGTGGATGCCTGGGACCAGCTTGCACATGATCTCACTAGTGCCACTGGCATACTCTGGACTGGTGAGCAGGTACATCATCACCATTATGATCTGAAGCAGAGGAGGGGTGCACTCTTGGACCAGTGGATCCAAGAGCCCGAGCGCAGGATGTCCCACCTGTCTGTAAGTAAGCAGTGTTATGTATCTGTAACTAAGTATGGAAAAAGTTCAACTTGTGACTGTGCAGGTGTGATTAATGTGTGATTTCTCCCCATACAGCTGCTGCGGAGAGGTCCCAGAATGTTGAGGCGCATGCCCAGTGACTGGCCTGGCTGCATCGGCAGTATGGTGAGTACAGAATGCCCACTACTATTAGCAGTAAGAAATCAAAATTATAGTAATGGTAGTGCTGCCTGTATACTGCTGTAAAAGTCAGGAATAAATGCCTGTATCAGGCTGCCAGTGTTACAATGGAGTATTTTCAGCTGCTGTATAATACAGATATCAGTAGCAAACAAGATACAATACGCAGGAGAGGAATATTAGAATATGTATGAGTGTGGATGAGTGAACCTGCCAAGAAAGTGCCATGTCAGGGCTACTGTAACAGTTAGAAATGACAAGCATTCCCCTGTGTAGACCATGCAGGAATAGAAATTGTGGATTTCTGAGTCTTACACAGATATGTATGTCAAAACTAATAACGGTGATCCCAAACACTGGTGTGTGTCATCTCACTTGTACCTGATAAATAGAAATGTGTATGTCCTGCAGAATGCATTAACTGAGGTGAACTGATTTAACACAGCTTGTCTGCATACTTTAGAATGGGCATGTCAAATAACTGAAAGAAAAGCAACAGTACATATTCCCATCAGAATGTGTTTTACTTGTTTATCTGCCAGCATTGTCCTGTGTTAACCTTTCAATTTCAGCTGTATGTAGCTGTGAAAGTACTGAAAAATGTATAAGGCTAACAGGTACAGACTTAAAACCTACACTGTGTACTCAGGAATCTAAATTGCAGTATGTAGTTGTAAAACAGTCAAATGTGCAATCCAGCTAATGTGCACGTTTCACAAACAGTGATACCAATGTCTGTTGTGTATGCATAATTTGTACTGAAAATGGGAAACAAATAATGCTACATGTCATAATAAAAGTACTGTGCACAAAAATATGCACTAGATAGAAATGTCACAAGCAAAATACATCTCCCCAGTAGCTCAATCTGATAATAAGACTGCCCAGGCTAGTGAAAGCGGATAAGGTACACATACTAAACCTAGAGTACTTGATAATAGTTTTCAATCTTATTCACAAACACTGACTAATCTACAATGTATGTACTGTACCTGTGTACTATGTATGTATTCTACCCATGTTCCAAATTTCACCACAAATCTATTAATTACCTTTATTTTTAAATTAATATTTTTTGTTTGTTCTCTCCACTGTAACTGTTGATGTGCTGCATACCACTGTAAAAACATGTCTTTTGTAATTTGTGTGTATACTGATCATGTCTAAATAACTAAATGTATCTGTAATTTTTCTATGTGGAGCTTTTCTCCCTGGGCCTCTGCTGAAAAAGGGCCTTTTCGGCTCAGTCAGACACCCCTGGTTAACAAATGTAAAATAAATAAATAAATAAATAAACAATAATGACTAGGCCTGTAGTTCAATTTTGCACACACACAACAGTTTGAATCCAGGTACCACCACTAACATCTCAGTCTGGTTCTACGTAAACCACAATCTGAATAAAAAAAATAATGTACTGCAACTCACACATTTTTCATACAGGGCACACAGGTAAATAAATCTGAATAGAAATACTAGTGTGATGTGTGTATAACAGTGAAAGGTGTACAATTGCTGTGTTGATCAGCCCCAGTCCTACAAATATATGCAAGCTAGACATCCATGCCCTGCAGTTTGGCCCAGACAAGCCCCTCAAGTGTCACCCTGTCACGGATAGTTTCCCCAGTTGCCAAGAAACCTGCACACAGATAATGTCACAGTAGATGTATGTGAAAGGCACAACACACACTCCAGGACCTGCAGCTAATATGTGAATCTGAAATATGTATAGAAACAGCAATGTAATGTGCACACAGTTCATCTGCACAGGCCCACAGGTTTAGAAATTGGTATAGAAACAGGTATGATGTGTATAACTAAAATAAGAGTACAATTGCTCTATTGATATCTACAGCTGTTGGTGTGATGTAGCAGCCCCATGGCCCAGGTAGAGTGTAAGTGTGATCAGAAGGTAGAGTAGTGAATAGTAGTGTACTGATAAAAATATACTTGATAGCAGTTGTCAATTGAATCTGTTCACTTCCCCCACCACTCACCGGATCCTACCATTACAATGAAACCAACATGGGTATATTCCTAACCAAACCTTTACTGTTGGGAATGTTGTTCCATTTGGTTTATCATCATTTAAACTGTGTGCATAATAATATTCCTTGCTGAATAATCATTTTATTGTCTGCCTGACATACCACTAACTGGCATGCTGTTGCAACCCTGAATGCCATTCAATATATGCATGGGTTCTGTTTGCTATGGCACTGTTATAATTGCACTGTTTTGGCTAAATGGGAATATCCATGCATGCTATTTTGACTAATGTAATGTGTTGTGCATGACTAACCAATATTCATTGTTAATTTCCACACCATAGCACATATGGGAAGGCAGCTCCCAGTGGATCTGCCTCTCCCACCCCACCTGGCTGAGGCAGACCTTGCTCCTCTGCTGGCCAGGCACCACCCCTGGGTGGAACCACTGCAGGGGATGGGGCACAACCCCCCTGCAAGTGGGTGCGGTGAGGATGTTGTCACCCGGGACGAGGTCTGTGGCATGGTGTGCAGTGTCCTCCAGATGGAGCTGGATGACTGCCTGCATCAGGTGGAGGGCAGGCTGTCTCAGCTAGAGGGCAGGTGGTCCCTCCAGCACAGCCCCCAGCACAGCCACCTTTGGGGCTGTGAATGAGTAATGGTGACTGCCATCGAGTGGGGACATCAGTGCCACTACTCACATCTGGGAGGCTCATGAGCCTCGGATTCCCAACCACCCTCCCTGTCAAGGTGTTACCCCCCATGTGTCATACACTGCCCTGTCTACTGTCTTGTCTGTCTGCAAATGCAACCTCTCCTACCAAACCTCCCTCACCACACTTACCAATAATCCTTCCTTAACATCCCACTCTCACCTTAAAAAAAGGACATTTGTCCCACAAAAATAGCTCTGCATTTTGCCCAGAGACATGTACCCATCACACAATCTAATCCTACTAATCATCCATATTGTATGATGCCCACACACCTCCCTGTAGGGTGTGAGGCTCCAAATTCTAAACTGCCCACATTGAAAACAGCTGTTGCTGTAAAAGAAATGCAGAGCTATGGTCCTTTCCTACACACATCCTGCACATCCCTACTTGTTTCTCCTCTTGTTTGTCCCCCCTGCTTGCCCCAATTTCACCCCTTTCCTATCTCCCTCTTTTCTTTATTTGAAATTAGAGCAGGTTTAAGTGGCTGTAAGTGGCCGGAAGTGTGTGTAAGCTAAGCTCACGTAAGCGTTGCTATGCTCCACGCAAACCCACTTACAACTGCTTTAAGTGCCTTAATCACTCTGTCTCCAACAGCCTCTGTTCTGCCCAGCAACAAAATAACCAGCCCTTGCAAGTCTCAAACCCAGGACCCTGCACACAACAGCCAAAGTGACTAACCACTAAACCATTTCAGATATAAGCAAATCTGATGTTTTCTCAAACATATCATCCAGCACAGCCATTCAACAGTAGAGGAAATGTATGTATATATGTGGATATATGTATATATATATATATATATATATATATATATATATATATATATATATATATATATATATATATATATGTGTGTGTGTAAAAAACACAAAAAAATAAATATATGACCAAAGGCACTGTTAATGGGGGTGAAGGGGCCCAAATTAAGTACCTCTTGTAATTATTGATATCATCATCTCCTCCACAGTAGAACAGATCTGCCTTGCAACACAATAACCAACACTTGCAAGTCTCATACCCAGGACCCTGCACAACACAGCCACAACAAGTTAACAATAATCCATCTCACACACACACACACACACACACACACACACACAAACATATATATATATATATATATATATATAAATATATATATATATATATATATGTATATACACACATGCATACACATACATATATTACTACTTATAGGTATGTATAAGAAGATATATATTTAGAGGGTGCACAGCATATTGAACAGTCAGTATTCCTATAGTTGCCACCTTTTAAAATTGTCAGTGTTTGATTCTTTCATACACAAGACAATTATTGCATGAAACATATACCCACAGACAAGTCAAATGATATGACACCACACACAAGTTTGCATACATATAAATGTTTATTCATGTACTATTTCAGTTGTATATGCCATTTCATATAGCAGTTAGGTGTTTGAAAATACATAAAAGCAGAGTAATGCAACTCTCAAACAAAACATTTGCTACATTAATTTGAAAGCATAACATATGTTGCTGTCCAGGCCAAGGCCTTCAAGTAGTACAACAGTAAAAAAACACTTGCCTGGAAGATAAGAATCAATCAACATTAATTAATTACAGATATAGTTCAGTAGCCTTCAATTACTCTCTGTACTCAACCCCTAGGCAGAAAAGAATTAAGTTGTCACACTAAATCTGTTACATAACAATGCTTAACTTAAAACATCACTATCACACTGACAAACAGAACTGTCTGTAAGACAGTAAGCACTAGCCCACCACTGTTCCCATGGTGAAATGTATGAAAATGTACAGCCATATACCTTCATGAGTCTTACTAATATCCCTCACATGTTGTAACAGCCTAGGTTAAAAACGGTGCATAACCCTCCATCATAGAATGACTTACAAGGCCATATAACAGTGTTACATACACTGACCTCTGGACTGTACAAGGTCACACACGTTTTGTCTAGCTGTAGCCCTCATATATATGGACCCTACCCCACAATATGTGTGAGAGTCCACAACATCACTGAAATGATAGCAGGAATGCCAGCACTAAATAATGATAGGCCACTACGTAACAACCTCTTACCGCATGACATATGGACAAAGCCTGGTGTATGGGTGGAAGACAGAGGCTGGAACACAGGGCCATATTTGCAATATTGCTGTTATACATTGTTAAAGTTGCTGGTGTTACAGGATTGGTTGTGACATACCATTACTCAGGAATATGAAGTCAGAAACACAAATTGATGTAGCCATGTACTGATAGCACTCAACAGATAGAATGCCACTGATATATCAGAGACAAGACCTGTGTGCTGAACAGACAAAACATAACAGCCAATCCTCTGGCCATCATGTGGATAGGCCCACAGTTGAGAGCTATGCAGACAGACTGCATTCCATGCAAAACTAGCATGTACACACAAACACAGTAAAACTAGTGGTATACAATGCATATAACAACAATACTCACACTGTCCATAGGTCTGGAACCTTATACAAATATGTAGCTGGCCTGTGTCTGCAAGTCCTGTTGTAAGAGGTATTGCTACCTGCTGTCTGTAACACTGCTGCCCACACACAGGAAGGATGTCTTCCATACAGGAAAGGTAAAGGGACAACACCCACATGATGTAGTAATTTGTAGTAGTGGGTTGCCATTACAGTGGTAATTAGAAGTACTACACAGCTGGCTGCATGCAGTTAGCAAGTGGTGAACACTGAGTGTTGCAGAGGCCATCACCTGATCATGAGCATCACCTATAAAACCATGCTACAACCTATTCAAAGCAGATCAATCCCTGTAGTGGAGAGAGAGAGAGAAAGAAAGAAAGAAAAAAAATTAAAACTACAAACCAAACTGAAAAAAAAAATGTATATAAAACAAGGGACACATAAAAGTGTACCTAGAAGTGAGGACAATAATACAACAGGTATGTGAAACATATATGTATGTAAATACAAAAAATTTAATCACCCAGGGAGTAAACGCTCCGTGCACCACACACAAGCCAATAAAGTATACATAGCAAAGCCACAGGTGCTGGAGCGAAACAAGGCTGCAACTCAGGAAAGTCATTCAAAATTCCACAACACAAATCATCCAAATCCACAGCAAAAAGATCTTTCATTCACAAAACAGACAGAACATTGCTAAGCGCTTTCACCCCCAAAAGGGCTTCCTCAGACCATATGCATGTAATTGAATGTAGTACTTGGTCTGTAATAATGGGATAGATGATGTGGAAAGATTTATATGTGCCATCAAAGCTTGTTGTTGTAATGATGTCCTGCTGAACAACTGCTATGGACATAGCATCTGGCCCTGTGAGCAGTGGACCATACCTGTCAACTGTGCAGAGCAACACTGAATGACAAGATGCAAGCCATCATAGTGTGTGTTCTGTACCTCAAGACATGTATATTAAAGTGGCAAATAGCTGGTGATGGAAGTTATGATAGACACATGAGTTTCAGATCCTACCACCTGCAGGACAGTCATGTTAATGTGAAATGTATCATGCACAAACGTCATAGGTTTGTAAGAGGCTTACCTGCACTCTGTCCCTACATTATACCCCCCTAATGTTAGGCTGTGTCCACATATGACACCCATCTGTTTTGTAGCAAGGCAGAACAGTGCAGCTGTGGAGGAAGGAGAGTACACTCTCTCTCTATACATACACATATATATATAGAGTATAGGACCTGATGTTTGAATGTACTATATATATATATATATATATACATACATATATATATATATATATATATGTTCATAGGTTCATATATATATTCGCGGTGGCTCTCAATAATAATCTGTCTAAGCAACAGAGACCTCCAAAGCAGAAACGCTAGCAACCAACATCCCCCAACATAACCCAAATGACACATAGCCCACAGACTCAGTGTGCCACTCAACCACAGCCAATAAGGCAAAACAACATACCCAACACACTAGTCATAGGTGACTCTATAGTCAGGCACACTGATGTCCCACTCACCAGGCTAAACAAGGAGAAGGTTACTGTCAGCTGCCTGTTGGGTGCTAGGATCCTCCACATAACCCACTCACTCAGGTCACTCCACAACAAGTACAAATATGACTCTGTCATTGTCCATGCTGGTGTGAATGACCTAGACGTACCTCCCTGGACTACATGAAAAGAGACATGGAAGAGCTCTCCGATCTTGTAGCCCAGGCAGGTATGACCATAGCCTGAGTAACATTCTGCCATCACCCAGAGTGATACCATAGTACAAGGACAAAATGGTTGACTTCAACAATTAGCTAAGCTTCTGGTGTCATTCTAAGGGGATCCAGTATCTGTCTGCTTGGGATGACATGGTTGACAGACCATGATACTTTGCCACAGATGGCCTGCACCTGTTGCCCCCGGGATTCTGGATACTGGCTAAGGCTCTTGCTGCCCCTATCGTGCCTTTTTTAGGCAAGGTTCAAATAACAAATTCACCACCATAACAGGAACAGGCAAGCAAAAACTGAGGGTAATGCTACTCTATGCTAGAAGTCTAAATATCAAAATGCACTCACTCGAGGCACTCCTTAAAATGGAGAACATCGATATCTGTGCAGTGACTGAGACCTGGTTCAAGGCTCCAGAGAGGACCCCTGCACCACCAGGCTATAATTCATACCACACTTTTCAGCCATGTAACCTGGACCGAAACACCAAAGGTGGAGGTGTGTCCATATTCATTAAGGATATCCACATCTCCAGGCTAGTTGCTCAGCATAATGCATCCGAGGATATACAAGTGCAACTAACTCTGGGCAAAACTGCAATCCAAATTGTAGCTTGCTACAGATCCCCCACCATGCCCCAGGATTCCCACTTCTCTTTTCTTGATGTACTGGAAAATATTAGGGTTCAACCAATCACCCTAATAATGGGCGACTTCAACTACCCCACCATTAAATGGGAAAACTACTCATGTACCAACTCCTTAGCTCAACGCTTTCTGGAATTCATAAACTCCAATGCCATGGATTAACTTATCCACACCCCCACCAGGGGCAACAATATCCTAGACCTAGTCATTACCAGCATGAGTGACTGGTGTTCCACACCTGAATTCAACTCCTCGTTGGTTTGATCCGACCATAAGCTATTCACCCTTGATATCCACTTCCCGCCTCCACCCCCCATTAAGGAAACCACAGTAAAAAAATTCTCCAAAGCCAACTTCATGCTTCTTAAGACAGAAGTGGTGAACTTCATGACACCCATGCAGATAGAAAATACAGTTACAACTGCTGAATCCTACACAAATGCACTCTATAAGCACTTACACGAATGCATGGATTGTGATATCCCAAACAGAACCAAGACACTATCCTCCAAAAAAAGGAAGCCAATCTTGTAGTCCCCTGCCATAAACAAACTGTGCAACAGAAGGAAGAAACTGTTGCAAAAGAGAGTAAAATCCCATTAGAGGAGGAGCTCCCTGGTCAGCCTCAGTAAGAAGCTGAGATCCGTTATAAGATCCTCCAAAGCTAGCTACGAAAACAAAATCACCACTAATTCCAAGGACAACAACAAAGCATTCTATAGCTATGTCAAGAATCTTGATGGCAACATCCAGAACTGTTCTGAGTTACAGCACAAAGGCAAGAAAATTACAGAACCAACTGATATTGCCAACATCCTGGCAGATAGGTTCAGTGCTAACTTTACCCCCCTCTCACCCCATAAAGGGCCCATATCTATACAGGAAGAATGCAGAGTCCCTGTAATCACAACTACGCAGGTAGAAGCTGCACTCTCTAAACCCAAAAGCACAGCATCCATGGGACCAGACAATATCCCAGGCTGCATTTTACATGAACTTCAGAACATACTGGCTCCCTACTTAAGCACCATGTTCAATAATAGCCTCACATTAGGCTTTGTGCCCACTGAATGGTGCACAGCAACAGTTATCCCACTCCACAAAGGGAGAGCCACCACTGATCCCAGGAAGTATCGACCTATTAGCCTGACGAGCCTGGTCTACAAGGCCATGGAACGTATCATCATGGAACTCATAAACAAAGACATTGGTAACCTCCAAACTCTGGATCCCACCCAGTTGGGGTTTTTGAAAAGCAGACCATGCCTCCTGAACCTGATCAACTTCTTTGAGGCAGTCACCAAAGCTGTAGATGAGGGTAAGGTGGGTCACACAGCCTATCTTGACCTCGCCAAGGCTTTCGACACCATCCCCCATTCTGGAATTATAGCTAAACTCACTAAACTAGGTATAAATCCCTATGTCACAAGATGGGTTGCCAACTGGCTCACTGACAGAACCCACACTGTAAAAGTTGCAGACTTCAAATCTGACCTCAAAGCAGTGACAAGTGGAGTACCACAGGGATCTGTCTTGGGACCACTCCTGTTTGGTATCTACTTCTCTGAAATACAGGCTAACACAGAAGGCCTTTGGCTAACAAAGTTCGCAGATGACTGCAAACTAGGAGCCATAGTCAAGTCCCCAAATGATGTAGACATCATAAAGAAGGGCCTCACTGAGACAGATGCCTGGGGTCAGAGCCATGGCCTCAAGCTCAATGCCAAAAAGTGCAGTGTCATCCCCTTTGGTAAAAACTCTGTACCCATGAACTACCACATAGGCAGCAATCTACTTAACACTGAATGCATGATAAGAGACCTTGGGACCCAGGTGGACAGTAGTCTCTCCTTTGATAGTCACATCGCCACAGTAGTCAGGAAGTCCTTCTACATGGTGCACCTCATCATAAAAGGGTTCTCACCCAGGAAAAAAGAGGTCATTGTTCCCCTCTATTCAACACTCATTAGACCCATTATAGAGTACAATGCCCCTTTTGGAATGTACCTCACAAGACATCTGCAGCAGCTGGAAAGGCCACAGAAGTACCTCACAAAGAGGATTACTGGCCTCAAACAAATGCCCTACACTGACCGCCTCATAAAACTCCAGCTTTACTCCATAGCATATCACCTACTCCGAGGTGATCTCTGCCCAACATATAAAGCTATGTCAAACCCAGAGCTGTTGGACATGCTACACCTAAAGAAATCCCAATCCCTCTGAGCTACACACTCTAGGGACCTAAACCTTGTCACCACAATAAACAGGACATGCTGGAGGGATAGATTCCTGTCCCAGAGACTTCCCATACTCTGGAATAGGCTACCCACCTATGTCAAGCAAAGTTCTTTATTAGCACTCTTCAAGAAAAATCTTGATGAGTGGATGGGAAATAGGAAATACACCCCGGGGATCACTTCTGTGTCTCTGCTCGACCGTGGCACAGGAAAATAACTTTCTTGGGTGGCATAAGCCAGAGAACCTTGTTGGCTAGGGTTACGTAGGCTGTTGGGCCGATAGCCTAGTACCTATCTATGAACCTATGGACATATATATATATATATATATATATATATAGATATATATATATATAGATATATATATATATAGATATATATATATATATATATATATATATATAGATATATATATCAATATATATATATATATATATATATATATATATATATATATATATATATATATATATATATATATATATATATATATATATATATATATATATATATATATATATATATATATATATATATATATATATATATATATATATATATATATATACACACACACACACACACATTATATATACATGTATGTCTACATATATACAAACACACACACATTTTATATATATATATATATATATATATATATATATATATATATATATATATATATACATGCATATATGTGAGAAAAATCACACACACACACACACACACACATATATATATATATATATATATATATATATATATATATATATATATATATATATATATATATATATATATATATATATATATTTCTCCTATCACACACACACACATATATATACAGTAGTAAGCGGGTGCGAAATGGACAGTTATGTCTGGTGTGAAATCCATGTTAGGAACACATTGCCCTTGTTTGTGAAGGTGAGATTGGTATGTTGGGGAAGAATAGTAGGTATATTTGGGGAGGTAGGTTTGGTTGGAAGACAGACAAGACAACATACAGGGGCGGTATATGACACGTGGTGGGTAAACACCTTGGATGGGGAGTGGTGTTTGGAAAGTGGAAGCCCATGAGCCCCCAAATGGAAACAGTGAGCCATGCTCCCCACCAATGGGCAGTCACAACTGCACCTTCACGGCCCTGAAAGTGCCTGAGCTGAGAGATGAGCAGTAGGAGCATGCGGACCCTGTAATTGTGTACTGAGGGCCTCAAGGTGATGTAGCACATCCTCAAGTCTCTGTGGAGCTTCCTATGCACCAGACCCTGGACCTGACTTCAGGTGCATGGATCCTGTCTGTGTGTGCTCCCGGGGAGGGGATGAACACCATCCCCTGAGGTGGTACCACCTGAAGGTAGTACAGGACCAGCAGCTGATGAGGTCCCTGGGTGGTTCCCAGATGTGCTGTGGTCTGATAACATGGCCAAATGAGGTAAGAGAGGTGGTTCTGTTGGGAACAGGCGTCCCAAACATGCTATTGTGTCACAGTTATAGAACATATGTGGGTAGTAATAGCCCACACAATACAGGATTACATCTAACAGCATGCATAGAGATCCCCATTAACACAAAACACCAGATTTGGAGCAGTCACATAGCAAACAGAACACATGCATATATGGAACCATATTGGCCCTTACAATGACATGCAGGTGACATTGTTAGCAACAGGCTGCCAATGATACTGTTTCAACTTGGAACATGACTAGCAACACATTGCACAATTTGTTGTATAATACAATATATGTACCAACAGTAGGTTTGCTGTAAACATACCCGTTAAGTTGTGTGCTCAGATTATTGTTGCAGATATGGTGGGGGGGGGGACAGAGATGTCAATTAACAACTATTATATCCTTGCAGTATGAGGTCCTCAGACCTTTTTTCCTCTTTATATCTTTCAGGCACCATGTCTAGAGAGTGTTTGCCAGTTTATTCTCCCCAGGAAAATGAAGTCCTAATAAACTACCTGGTACAGCACTACTACACCCTGTTTGGCCATGCAGCCCATGATCTGCAGGAGAGAACCGCCCTGTGGAACGAGCGCATCCACAGGGTAAACAATGTCAGCCTGCATAACCGCAGTTATGAGCAGGTCCAACATTGGTGCACTGACCTTATCCACCACACCTGTCAGCGTGCTGTTGCAGTTAGGAGGGACCAGCTAGCCACAGGGGGGGTCATGCCACCCATCACCCTGACACATACTGAGGAGCTTCTTGCCAGTCTCTAGGCACCTGCCCACCAGCAAAGACAAGACCCAGGGGATAGCATTGTGGAGGTGGGTGCTACCCACACAATGGATGAGGAGCATGCAAGTAAGGCCCCAGGGCACATCAGTAGACCACTGTTGCTTATACATTTACATCTGTAGAGTTTAATCGTGCATATGTGAGATAAAATATATATAGTCTGTTGCTGCATTGTACTAATGAGAAGATGTACACAATCTGTAAGTATTGTGGGTTTGTACTGTTTATGTACTGAAATACTGCACCCATCCTGTACCAATGCCACAGGTGTGGCTACTGACATCACATCACTCACACAACTAGGTAGTCCCTCTGGTATACCTCTGGGGCAGCAGCTTGTAGCTGGTAAGTATGGTGTTGTTTGTTCAGGATTGCCAATATACTGGCCATGTTATGGCCATGGTATTTGCCATGTACACATTTAACACACCTATCCATAATGCATGCTGTACATGTTCACTTATTATTGCTGTTAACTGCACTGCATCACAGTGGTCACCATGGTGGCATATCTGAAGGGTATGTAAGAGTCCTGCAATATAACTAGCAACCTGTCATTGCAAGATGTGCGCACAGAGATGAGCATAATGGTGGGACAAATGGCCTACAGTAGGAACATGGCTGAATCATCACCCTTATACAGTGCTACAGCAGTGTATATACCACTATTACAATGGCAACTGTTACAGATCTACACAACGGCATATCACAATACCACATTCCACAATCCTTACAACTTGTAATGTGGTCCTAACATAAGCAATGAATGTGTAATATGGAATCCTATGTTAGGAAAGCAAATATGGGGAATACATACCTTAACAAACACTGGAAGTATATGTGTGCACACAGTCCAAATAACATATTGTAAAAGCAGCTTTTGAGGTACTGACAGCATTCACTTTTCATGAGTATGCACCTTCCAGCAAGTACAGGTCCTCAATTTCACACCAAGAAATGGTCTGCTGCCCAAGACGTATGTCCATCACATTTGCCCACTCACCTGCAACAGAGGCGGCTGTGGCTTGCACAGATCTTACAAGCCATGGAATGGAACCCAAACCCAACAGGTAGCACGAAGGAGTGGGACATGTAGCCTTATTGCACCATTGCATATACCATGGCAAACAGTGCAGTCATGTATGTGACGAGGAAATATGGGACAACATTAATATAGAAAATAAACAGATGGCAATCCAAGACAGATGACGACACATGTTGCAAACTGGTAATGGAGGCTGCCTAGCAACATGCTGCAACACTGAGGTAGTTGCAGGAATGTCTAGCAAGTACTGGCTGTGCAGTACCTGTGTCAACAATTGCCTGGACTCTGCATAAGTGTGGCCTATGGGTTAGGGTAATCAGATGGGACAGTTGTTCCACCGAAAACATCAGCCAGGGCTCCCTACAGGTAGCATATGCATAACATCAAAAGTCCCCCAAAGGCATGTATTGCAATGTGTAATGGTGTACCAAGACCAAGTTCGAAACCTACAGACAGTATCAATTAAGATACATGTGCTGCACAAGCAACACCTCACTCCACCATAGACCCACCATCCCCATCTGTATGTTGCTGGTGCCAGTGTACACCTGTATGTTTGCCGTTCATTAGCAGGGACTACACCAGTAGACATGATGGTGTTCTGAATTTGGGACACTGCAAAATGACACTTATGTGTAGCCCATAGGTGTCAAGCATCTGCAAAAAGGCTGAGGATGGGGAGGGGTGTCATCCTGAAACACAACAGTGAACTGAAGCAGACATCCAAAGCTCCCTAAGAATGTCTGTATCTACACACAGTCAAGGTCATGAATTGTGGCAGACATAATCCTGACTCCAAAGCAATAGTGAAGGCACTGTGTGACCTCCAAGGGCTGTGCACATGAGTTGACCTTGCAATACTGCAGAGATGGGAGACATTTGCAGGGCAGAGTGATCAAATACTGGCAAGTGCAGATGAGCCATGCTAGTATATCCCTTCCAGGAATAGTGACTGCTATAGTGCACTTAACAGTTGGTGCAACAAACCATCATGTTAATGGTGTTCACACTTATGCACTTGATTGTACAGGTCATATGTCACATATCAGGTTCATGCAATGTTAATGTATGCAGTAGTGTGGCCCCATGACATATTAGGGAACAGGGTGCCATGTCAATAAGGGTGTGTGCACTCCTCATAGCCACATTAAGGTTTGAAAGTTGTCAGTGTAATTGTATTTTATTGGTCATACAGGGGTTGGGAGGGTGGCCTAATGGTTAAGGTGTTTGCCTTACAAACACAACGTGCATGATTGAGTCTCACAAGGGATAATTGGCTAGGCTTAAAATGGCTTGCAAGGGCAGTTAGCTTAGTACTAATCTATGAACCTATGAACCTATACATGCACCACTGATGATGGGATCTGCACATCAGACATCAGGCATTCACTATTGACAGCTGTCCACATATCATCCAAGGTATGTGTTGGATAAACACATAGGGGCTGTGAGCAGCAGAGCAAACATAACTGACACACATATACACATTCAGCAATGGTGTGTATACCTGTGAGATATGGTGCACAGTACATGCCAGGGTGATGAACAGGTGCACAGCAATACTGTGTACATGGGTGCAGTGTGTTCCAGGGGAAGGAGCATCACTTACTAATACAACTCATGCATCACAGAGATGTATAATGTTGGTAAAAGGGATTGACTATAGCTGCAGTGCATGCTGTTGAGTGCTATATGTCATGCATGTTGACAGATGGGTAATGAGAAAACTGTGTATAATATCTTTGTGCAACCTCATCTGTGTGTGTGTGTGTGTGTGTGTGTGTGTGTGTGTGTGTGTGTGTGTGTGTGTGTGTGTGTGTGTGTGTGTGTGTGTGTGTGTGTGTGTGTGTGTGTACAGTTAAGCAATGATGTACAGGTCTTAAAGTGCATTTCTTGCTTTCCTCTCACAGGTGGCAAGGTGGGCCAGGGTCTCTCCTGCAAGCAAACTGATGTTAGAATCCAGGGTGCTCATAGGAGGGCTGCTGGTCATCATGCCCCTGGTAGAAGTGCCACAGCTGGTGTCACCAGATGCATGTTTCAGGCTGTCATGGAGGCACAGGCATGTATGGAACAGTATACCAGACATAGTCTGAGGCTGTAGAGGGCTACTCATTCTGCTGTTACTGACAACATCCGTGATCTTGCAGGTGCCCACCATTATTTTGCAGAGGTCCTGGATAGACATTTGGGTGAGATGGTGGGAATCCTCGACCGTGGAATGTTTGTGCTTGAGCATATGGTGGGAGTAGTGTGATGGCCACGTGGACATAGGCCAGCAACACCAAAAGGTGGAGGTTGACATGGACGTGCAGAAGGTCAGAGCCACTCCCTTAGTGGCAGTACCAGCACCTGTACTGCAGGGGGGTGCTGTCCACACCACAACAAAGCAGGCCATGTGCACATGGCCCTGGCTGGTCCCAAGAGGGACCTGGATCCAGCAGGCATATATCGTCATCTGCGGAGTGTACCACACCTTGGTTTCTACCTGGTGGTGCCCATATAATCCCTGACAGGCACAGTTCTCGTGTCCATAACCAGAGATGGTAAACTGCAGACCCTGTCAGGTACGGTCTACAGCTGTCCAACAAATCCCTGTATAGGGCAGCCACATGGCAGAACTGTGTGCATGCATACACACACACATCGCCAACACAGCTAGGGCAACCCCATACCTACACACACCACATCTGCACAGCTCAATTAATAATGAAACCCCCTAACACACACACATGATGTCAAACAAATGGCTTAGCCTAGGTCTCTGGCAAACACACAACACACCCTGTGCATATGATGATACCTGTGCCACATCCCTGTCATCCATAACATTGATGCAGGGGCAGGCTAATATGATTCTGATGCACAGGGTGACTGTACTAAGGTGTACCAATGTAATGCTGTGTAACATGTTTTCAGCACTAAAGTTTAATGCTTACATGTCAGGATGTGTAGCTGTCCAGCCATGATGCATTATAGCTGTTATCAACACTGAGTGATTGTGGTCTCCATAATGTATTCCGCTTGTGTTGTAGGTGTCTATGTGTCAGCAGGATGTTGGTTTGCTGTTGTTTCCTATAAGGGCTATGGCACTGTGGTGACACCTTGACTGTGCCATATCCTGAGTACAGCTGAACACAAGTCACAGGTCTGTATAAAAGTTACTACATGTGCCACATGCCTGATAGGTCTGAGGGGTGTATACAGGTGAGTGCATGGTGGCTGATGTCAGAAGCCCTTCTACAGTGGACAATGGTAAGTGTACTGGGTGGTACACACTACATGTTTGTGTATAACACACATACAGAGGCTTTGGTGTTGATGCAATACACATAGAATACTGTACACATAGATATATATTCTATTGCAAGGAACCCATTTTAGCCTATGTAATTCCACCAAGACAGAATGGGCACAACATCACATTGGGAAATAATCAGTCTGCTAGTTTAATGCCATTGACGATGGTACTAGCAGGGTATATGTCCTCTTCCCCAATTTAGCGCAATCATCAACTTGGTAAACATGGGTGTGTTGGTGTGTGTGGCACAGCCCTACCCTTTGGAGGGTGTGGGGTGGTGTAGAACTGCAGATAGTGTGATTGACAACTAGTCAACCTGTTAACATAAACTGTACAGTATTACAGCTGACTAAGCGGGGGAATATACTCAACAATAACTGCAATGATGGTGGCTGTGTCCACAAGATCCACACCCAGCTATATATACCAACCCCAGTATCGCTGTACAGATATACAGTGGGGAAGAGGGCATTTACACATCTACTACTAGTTTTGATGGAATGAATTTCCACAAGATGATACCTGTGAAATGTTAGAATTTGCCAGTCAGTTCTCAGGCAGATGACCTCCTGGGACATATATTTTCTGCAAACTGAAGTAGATTCCTTCACATACGCACACACTCTTACTTGGCAACATTGGAACTAGAACCCCTACCTAGGTACTTATTACTACTAATGTGTGTGGCCTTAATTGCACACACCACACAGCTTTTAGGATGAGGTGTGTCCCAGGTTACTTGTTAAGTGAAGAACATCACCAGGCCTTGTACAGTATGGTAATGGGGAATGTACTGGTTGTTGATGAACAATTCATAGTGTGACATACTGTCAAATACACACTGACAAACACATAACACTCATACACACATCTGAAAGACCTGGGTTTATCAGTGCTAAGTATTTTGTCAGTGTGTCCATTCTGTTACAGATAATTTGCACACAGCACATGCATCATTGGGCTGGATAGTGTAATCTGTTACCTGAATGGTTGATGGTGACAGTGGTCCCCATACAGTGGACCTTGGGACATGTACTGGGGGTACCACAGTGTAAAGACAGTATACCCACCAGCCACACCCCACATTGGATAGTGTACTCACTGAAACCCATGATAATACTCTGACATACCCATCATCACACATTGACTAGGACTGCAATACAACCCCTTGTCTATCTCAAGACCGCTGCTACAGGGACATTCATCTATTGCACATGCCACAGGGATAGTAGGATGATGCTTTGTCATTGCTCTCCTACGGTCAACGATATCACTGCCCCTTATACTGTGTGGCAAGGTGTATTGTATTATGAGAATGTGGCCTCAGAATGCTGTATCCTACAAATATACACACTTGCACACATACACACACTTGCCAGGACTCAGAGGGTGCCCATGCCTATCTACCCATTTGTACAACAGTCTTGTGCTGGTACTGCAAGCCCCAGGTAGCCCATAGAGTGAAGAGTGTAACAAGGTACATGTAATGTCCATTACAACATAGCCATATCTAACTATGACGATAGGGGGTGCAGTGAGTGTGAAGGGCTTCAAGGTATTATCAACTACAGGTTTACAAACACACAGACACTGTTATTCTCAGTAATGCACACTGACACATTTGTCAGTACTGGGGTCCATAGGTGCAGGTGTTCATAGGTGTGTACCAGGATACTGTCCATGGAGAGATGGGAAGAATAGGGGATGTGGGTACAGTGGTATCATGCCACCTGACATTTGCCAGCAGGCCATCTATCAAGTGACACCACGGAGTGATCATCAGGGTGAGAGGTAAATGCAACATCCAATCATCTGGTTGCATCTTTCAGAGGGCCAGTGAGGTGCTCCAACTGACATGTATGCAACATGTATTACATAACATGGTCAGTGTCTGTCTTGGAGACCTGTACCCAAGCATGTTTTGTTGACTGTGGTAGTGTAGTTGAGGTATCCATGGCATGTGGTGCATACAGGGTGGGGATTCCTAGCTGTGGCATTCATAACACAGCTGGGTAGACATGTCAGTGTCACTCAAGCATAGATTGCCTGTAAGCAGCCAAGATGGATACCTGACATCTGCACATCTGTACAGAGGACAGACAAACATCAGCTAGTGAACTGGTTATGCATTAGGATGAATGTGTTGACAGATAGACATCTGATACTGATAGGTATGCCATTACTACATGATAGCAGCCCTCAATGACATGTCCTATACACACAGTAGTCTACAGTTAATATTCACATGTCAGATCAATATTCAGCAGGAAATATTTAATGACACACAGCTCACACACCAAGAACAAGACATTGAGGACTCAGAGTCCATCTTTGGATGCAGGGGTGTTTAGTTCCAGTACTACAATCTGCAATCTACTCTTACTTGGTAAAGCACTGTCAACAGTAGTAACGTAATGATACACTACATGCCAGTGTGACTGCATATAACCTGGGATACTGCCCATGTATGTAACACATTCAAATGGAAAAGAGTGTTGTACAAGCCATATATACTCAGGTGTCACAGACAGTAGACTCACACCCCTTGCTTCTGTAATGACAGCACATAGACGCATGTTATGTATATGGAATTAAATACACTTATTAAAGATGTCATTACCCTGATATTTTATCAGACTGGAATGTGATCACTGGTTACCAGGGCTGAGCCATGCTTAGCAGGTTTCATCATTTCTGTAATATAAATGCTAAGCAGATTTGTGCACTGGTAAGCAAAGCTGAAAATGTGTAAGTGTGTATATGTTTAACCATACGTTAGCAGCCCTTACCGTCATGAAAACCCACACAAAACTGCTTAAAGCTGCTCAAAACTGCCTTAACAACTCCATATCCAACAGCCCTTGTTCTGCCCAGCAACAAAATAGACATCCCTTGCAGGGTTTGAACACAGCATCCTGTACACATTAGTTGCAGCAGTTAACCACTAAGCCATCACAGCTGTGACAATGGCTGTTGTTTTTTCCAGTATATCTGTTAGTACACATACTGAACAGTAGTGAACTGCTTTGACTTCTACAATTGTGTAGTACTTGTTAGTGATATTAGTGTTGAATCAAGCATGTTGTTATGTCTAAATGTACACATATCAGAAAAATACGGTGTGATACATCTGGGAAGGTATATCCAACAGACAAGTTTACACATAACAAGGATATGTATATGTATATATATATATATATATATATATATATATATACATGGTATACATGTACATACACATATATATTTATATATATATGTATTTATGTACATCTGTATATTGCGTTATATATATATATATATATATATACATATATATATATATATATATATATATATAGATCTATCGGTATATATATATATATATATATATATATCTGTATGTATATCTATATCTATATATATATATATATATATATATATGTATGGGTCTACTACCGGAGATCGAAATTGCGCAATTTCGAAATCCGGTAGTAGATGACCAATAGCACAAAAGTGCATTTCACCGAAAGTGCACTTTCGCGAACACCACTAGAACAAATGGGCAATGTCCTCCACTGTGGTGCGGTAGTCACGGACCTTAGGGTTAGGGCTTGGGTTAATGATAGTGGATAGCCCTACTGCACTGTGGAGGGACCTAAAAATGAATACACTGTGATGCTTGATGATCATAGACCTTAGGGGACTGGCTTGGGTTAAGGATAGTGGATGGTGCTTTTAGCTGTCCACTATCGTAACAACACTAACCAAGGTCATGTCATTCACCTAAGTGGTGATCCACTATGCACTTTTACTAGATCAATTTTATCTGCTACGGATTTCAAAATACTTGATTTTGATCTCTGATGATGAACCCAGATATACATATATATATATATATATATATATATATATATATATATATAGATATATATATATATATATATATATATATATAGATATATATATATATATATATATACATATATATAATATATATATACATATATATATATATATATATATATATATATATATATATATATATATATATATATATATATATATATATATATAAATATCCCACGCCAATATTGTCACAAAATAAAGAACACAATATTCAAAACCAAAAACAAATTTCAGCAACAACATACCTCCTTTAAATACTCAAATGAAATCCACAAGTGAGGCGCCAAAACAAAAGACGCAAACAACACCAGAATAATCAGTAAACAATACAATCCGCAACCATTCAGGTAATCTTCACAGCAGCCATACTGCAAAACCATTGGGACAGGTGACTGGCAGCACCCCTGGAGTCATCAGTGTGAATACACATGAACAGAATGCTGTATATTTATACGCTGCGAATTTACTCGAAATTAAAATAAAGGAATTAAGTGAATAATAAATAAACTTGATTAAACATGCATAGAACTAATTCAGCACAATCGCTATACACATACATAATTATACATATATGTCTTATTCATATGTATATCAAAACTACATATTTTGTTATTGAAAAAACTATTGAAAAACTAAAGATGTATAAATTAAAATCAACTACATTTATGAGCACTGATTTAGTAGTGCTCACATAACAGATAAATAATATGGCCAAAACAAAAAAAAAAACAACCATCAAAGCATCAAAAAACAATTAAAAAACAAATATCCTAACCATCAAAAGCTAAATGGACCTACAACTCACCAATGGACCTGGTTGCCGCATGCTCTAGTTTGAATTTATGGTTATCCGTTCTTTTCTAACAATTCATGTTTACTTATAAAAAACACTCTATCACCCTTCACAATATCAATGCCCACAAAAAAGGAATTGTCAAAACTCTATTGATAAGCTGTTAAATGTTGTAATGCAGAATCCTTTGGCGTTTGCGATTAATGTCACTTAAATGTATGTAACTTACACTTTTGGCTTTCAGGTCAAGTTCGACATAAAGCACCACATTGACACACTGTCATATAAATCACCCATTCAGTATGACAAGTTATCAGATGTTTAATATCAAAAACTTTTGGCATGTTAATGGATGTAAAGGATTTTGTCCGTGACACTACCTTACAGTAGACACCATTACCACCACAGGGCTCCTTGATAGATCGCCATTGTTGTCTTCCAACCAATCTATCTGCTTATACCAAGATGTAGCACCTAGATTTCTTCAATCTATATTTATGCCCTGGTGCTCTCCAGACGTTGATCGAAGAATGGATCAGACTTTAGAATGTCCCAATGTTTGGAATCCTTCCTAATTTAAATAATGTTAGTACCAATTTGTAACAAATCTAATTTTTGGATTAACTTGAGACCTCTCTTTCCTTATGTACTCTCTCTAGATTCCCTGCATCTAGATTCCATTCCTGACGAAATCATTCCCAATGATTTTGTCTCTCCTAATCTTGTGCTTGAGTAACCTATAAGCCTCACAAATCTGTTAAATGTTTGTCCATTTTGTCCATTTAAGTTTGTAACTCACTACAGATCTACAGATGCACTCTGAAATTGCCTTTGGTATATTGGATATATTGGTGTTTGGATGTTTGGGGTGACATACCAAAATGGCATTCTTAGTAAAGGCTTTCCATAGAGATTCCATAGATTCGGTACCATCTTGTTTACTAGTCACAGTAACATCCAAGAAATTGATATCTCAATTTCAATTCTATCAGAATTTTTAAACCAATTTCATTAGAGTTCAAGTATTTCTAAACTCAAGAAGCCAATCCCAATCATGGGTGAATCCAGATCCGCAGCAGTCATCAAAATAACGACACCCATAGATAGTTCTTTCTTGAAGGAGTTAGAATCACTACATATACTGTCTCTCTATATACCCCATGATATACCCAGCATATATAGCACTAAAGAGTAAGTGCGTGCCCATGCTGTTCCCCATCATTTGCAACAACACCGCACAGTAAAAATACATTCTGCTCCAAGACTAGTTGTACCAAAGTTAGTAAAAAATCAATCTGCTCTGAGCAGTGTTTACCATATGCTTCTAACCAATGTTCAATGCCTGAATACATCCCATATGTGGGATATTGTATGTACATCTTTCGGACAAGTGCGTGAATAAAGTCAGGTCAGGTTACTTGTGGGTAGGTCATTCATTAAGCACAAAAAATTATTAGAATCCTTCAACCTAGCCCTAACCAAACTGAGTAATGGCTTTAGTTCATATTCCAAATATGCAGACAAGGGTTGTTAAGGATCTCCTACCCGAGATAATAGGCCTCCCTGGGGGATTCAAAATAGTTTTATGTATCTTGGGCAAAATATAAAACCACTGAGGTTTAGGAGTATTCACAAGAAGCTGTTTATATAGGGAATCTGATATATCCCCATTTAACTTGGCATTCAAATGTAATTCATCTATCTTTCTTTTGAAATCCATTGTAGGATCAATAGGCAGGTTATAATAAAACCTGCCGTCCCTCAATTGCCTTAAAGCTTCTCCCATGTAATCATTTTGTGCCCATATTACAATGGCACCCCCTTGTTTGCCTTAACTATAACAAGATCTTTATTATTTTTTTAGATTTATCAAAGCATTTCTCTCAAGTCTGGTTAGGTTATCACCAAATTCCCTGAAAATAGAATTCTGGTTAACATGTAAGTCATGTAATACAAAATCTTCAAACAATTTCACTCGGGGATGGTATGGTGGTTGGAAGTCAGATTTCTTAAAAAGGAAAACATCAGTGGCATCATTAGTGGCATCATTACTATCAGCTTTAATATTAAAGAAATATCTCAAATTCACAGCTGTTTGACATCAGTACACATATCAAACTCAGAGATAAAACATGATAGTACATAAACTAAAGCCTTTATTTAACACACTCTTTTCATATTGGGTTACATCATAGTTGGTTAAATTAACTATGAGATTATCCATCTCTACATCACAGCTCTCTGATAACATAAGTTTGCATTAATGAAGTTAGGATATTGTTTTACTTTTTGTTTTTGGCCATATTTATTTATCTATTATGAGCACTACTAATGTAGTGCTCATAAATGTAGTTGAGAATAATTTTCTGGGTTACCCATTTAGTTTTTCTATAACAAAACATGTAGTTTTGATATATGCTTGAGATAGACATATATATCGAGATACCACTAATGATGCCCCTGATGTTTTCCTTTTTAAGAACTCTGACTTCCAACCACCATACCATCCTCGAGTGAAATTGTTTGAAGATTTTGTATTACATGACTTACATGTTAACCAGAATTCTATTTTCAGGGAATTTGGTGATAACCTAACTAGACTTGAGAGAAATGCTTTGATTAATCTAAAAAATAATAAAGATCTAGTGATAGTTAAGGCAGACAAGGGGGATGCCATTGTAATATGGGCACGAAATGATTACATGGGAGAAGCTTTAAGGCAATTGAGGGATGGCAGGTTTTATTATAACCTGCCTCTTGATCCTACGATGGATTTCAAAAGAAAGATAGATGAATTCCTTTTGAATGCCAAGTTAAATGGGGATATATCAGAATCCCAATATAAACAGCTTCTTGTGAATAATCCAAACCTCAGTGGTTTTATATTTTTCCCAAGATATATAAAACTATTCTGAATCACCCAGTGAGGCTTATTGTCTCGGGTAGGGGGTCATTAAGAGAACCCTTGTCTGCATATTTGGAATATGAACTAAAGCCATTACTCAGTCTGGTTAGGGCTAGGTTGAAGGATTCAAATAATTTTTTGTGCTTAATGAATGACCTACAAGTAAATCCTGACTCCTATCTATGTACCCTTGATGTCCAAGCATTGTGCATGTATATCCCACATAATGGGGGTATTCAGGCATTGAAATACTGGTTAGAAGTATATGGTAAACATCAGCCCAGACAGATTGAATTTTTACTAACTTTGGTACAACTAGTCTTGGAGCAGAATGTATTTTACTTCTGTGGCGAGTGTTATTTGCAAATGATGGGAACAGCGATGGGCACTACCTTTGCACCTATATATGCTGACCTCTTCATGGGGTGTATAGAGAGACAGCTTATATGTAATGATTTTAACTCCTTCAAGAAAGAACTTACTATGTGGCATCGTTATTTGGACGACTGCTGAGGGATCTGGTCTGGGACCACCCATGATTGGCTTGAGTTTGTGAAATACTTGAACTCTAATGACTTTGGTTTAAAATTCACTGATAGAATAGAAATCAAGAGTATCGATTTCTTGGATGTTACTGTGGCTAAGAACCCAGATGGTACCATGAAGACGAATCTCTATAGAAAGCCTTTTACTAAGAATGCCATTTTGCAGGCGGACAGTTGTCACCCCAAACATATTGTGTCCAATATACTGAAGTCTTAATTTCAGACGCTTAGGTGCATTTTTAGTGAGAATACATGTTACAAAATTGAATTGGACAAAATGGGGGACAGATTTGTGAGGCGAGGTTACTCAAGCACAAATATTAGGAGAGACAAAACCA
>NC_056739.1:831477111-831485860 GCF_019279795.1 Protopterus annectens
ACAGTGTCTGGTTTGTGCACATGTCCCACATGCATGTTCTGTGATGTATGGAAGTGTACTAGGGGTCTCTGGGACATGTTGTTTGGACAGATTGTTATCATCTGATGTGGCATTCCTGACCTCATATGGTGAGACCTGGCTATGGAACTGAGGTCATGCCTTCACCTACATTGACAGCATGATAAAGGTATTCAGTGGAGTTGGTGGCATCTGTCCATACCGGGCATGTGTATAAGGCATGGTATTCCCTTTTGGGGTTACATTTGCAGACTCTACTGTTGTTGCAGGTGTCCAGCAGGGAACATAGCAAAGGACCACTGTAAGCAATTATTTGCCTATTGTAGGGATGGAACAGGGTGCCATGTCCTTTTACTTGCTGGATAACACAAAGTCAGGAGATGTTACACATCACAGTACATTCTGATGTCAGTGGGAGTGTTGTTGTCAACAGGCATGTAGTCCACTGCAATCACACCTTAGTTACTATCTATTGGTGTTATGCAGGGAAATATCAATATAGTAGTTGTTGCCTAGCCAAGTGTGTTTGTGCATGAGACATGGGTGAAGAGTGTTCTCTGATTAATACAAGGGTTGCCTATATTGTTCACCAATCCATAATGTCACATGTAGGGCTATAGATTGTCTACAGCAGCCTCTCTGCTATTTGACATCTGTTGTCCTTGTAAGGTGGACATTGTGACATATATAATAATATATGACCTGAATATAATAATTTAGCAAAACCCACCCCACAATGCATCCTATCATTAGACAATCACAGCAACCTCTACACAGAATGCTGATGACAAGCACACACACACTTGCCAGTACTGAGATTCAAACTCCTACCTAGCTATGTATTGCTACTAGAGTGTACCACATTTATCACACACGCCACAGAGCTTATCAAATTGATGTTGTCCCAAGTTACTTCTAAGGTGAGGAACATCACGAGCCCTTGTAAATACTGGCATTGGGTGATGTACTGGGTGAGAGATCCCAAAAATAATTATACCCTAATCACACATTGACATTTTCCAGGGGTAAGGCTCAAACCTCTATTTAACAACCTTTACGGACCATGATGTTACACATTTACCAGCTGCACCACTGACCTAACATGGTATAGGTTTCGCAACAGATACTTGTAAGGTGGATATCTGCAGGACTGCTAAAGTCAGGCTCTGAGATGTATACTGGCTGTAAATAGGGACAAAATCTATGAGGTACACACACAAACACTTGCCACAGATGAGATTCAAACCCAGAGCTGTGCAGTTACTACTACTTCATTGTTCCACATTTATGACACATGCCACGGAGGTTACAGGGCTAGACTTTCTCCAAAAGTATATTTCATGGTAGATGATATAAGCAGGCTTGCTAAAGTAGGGCAATGGGAGGTGTAGTGACTGTGAATGGCCTCAAAAGCATTACTCTCTAAACACACGCATACAGTTCCACAGTTGCCATGTCTGAGATTAGAACTCCTCCCTAACTAGTACATCACACTATAGCATTACACAGTTATTGCACCTGCCACGAAGCTTATGAGGTTGAATTTTGTCCAAGGAGGTATTTCAAGTTGACTGACATCAGCAGGCTTGCTAAAGTAGGGCAATGGGAGGTGTAGTGACTGTGAATGGCCTCAAAAGCATTGATCCTTACACACACAAACACATAGAGTTTTACAGTTGCCATGTATGGGATTAACACTCCTACCTAACTAGTACTTCACACTATAGCTTTACACAGTTATTGTACGCACCACAGAGCTTATAGGGCTAGCCCTTATCCAGAGGTGTATTTCAAGGTGAATGACATCAGCAGCCTTGCTAAAGTAGGGCAATGGGAGGTAAAGTGTCTTATGAATGGCCTCAAAATCATTGATTCCTTCACAGAGTTTCACAGTTGCTATGTCTGGGATTAGAACTCCTACCTAACTAGTACATCACACTATAGCATTATACAGTTACTGCATGCACCACAGAGCTTAAAGAAGTGATCCTTCTCCAAAGGGGTATTTCAAGGGGACTGACATCAGCAGGCTACCTAAACTAAGGCAATGGGGATTGCAGTGTGTGTGAATGGGCCATAAACCATTCCTCTGGAAACATACACACAACACTCAGTCACACACAACTTTACATTTGATAGGACTGTGTATATGACTGGTAGATGAATGATGACTTGTACTGTCATGTTACACAGTTATCACAAACACCACACACACTATAGTGCTGAGGGCTACCAGAAGCAAATGTCTACAGTGATAGGCATTGGCACATCATGTGATATTAGCCAATTGGATGTCTGGTGGGTGGGACAGGCCTCATGATGAGAAACTCTTTGTCACTGTCTGTCTCTCTATTCCCCACATCTCTGTTTGTGTATGTTTGCCCTATTATAGTGTGTTGTCCTTGGGTATATGGGTGTATTCCTATCCAATGTGTGTGCAAAGCATGGATGGTGTGCAATGTGGTGTGTGTGCACAGACATCTGCGAATGACAGATATGTATAGTCCACTGTTGTTGCCAGACATGGACTTCATTTCTGTAAGTGTGGGAGCATGCCCAGTATGACCTTCTGTATTGAATGTGTGAATCCATTCCAGGTAGGTTGTACTTCAGTGTGGGCTTTACAGCTAATAACCTGTTTCTGGAGGATATCTGTAGATAGGTTGACAATATGGAGTCACAATGGGCAAAGGATAGTGGGATACTGTAACTAATTTTGTCTGTGCTGCTTCTGCTACATGGTTTTGGTGTTAGCAGAGATATTCAGACATATGTACTGTTTTACACTGTGATGTATTATGTCATCAACTACTGACAGATCTACTAATTTGCTCACAGTAATTTCCTGGGGAAAACAAGATGACTGAAGCTGTGTCCAGTATTGTGGTCTGCAGCCTACATATTCTTGCATAATCATGCCATTCTGGAGGGGGAGCTGCAGACACTTGCTGATGGGTCTGGGTAAATGGTCCAGCACCTTGGTACTGTGGTGGCTGAGGATCCCATGCTTGTACATCTATTGACATGACAGAATGGCCATATCCTGATGTGGCCATACCTCTCAGCTTTACAGATTCACACAGGCTACTCAGAGGCAGGGCTCATATATCTGGTCATTTCCCCTTCACATTGTGGTTTATGAGCAGGTTTGTAGCCACCCAGTCCTGGGTTTGCAGACAGTGATAGTAAGGGCACACATCAGAGTTTCAGACTTCACACACTTCATGGCATTCATGCTTCTACCCCCTCTGTTATTGTATCCTCTTCCTAACATTATGCAAGTGATATCTGATAAGTATCCCTATAGTTATCACTTCATCCCAGCAGTACTTAGGGGTTGGTCTACAGTTCATGCAGTAGGACATGGTGTATATGCCATTGGGATTTGTCAACATGACATTGCATTTGTGTGCTGTGGACTGTCATTATTTGGGACTTCATGAGATAACATACATTGGTAGTAAGGGTGAGACACAGGCCTTTGACAGAGGACTGTAGGGCATTTGGTAGTGATGCAGGCCATCTGTAGCAGGCCAGTGCATTCTGTTACTCCTACAGTCCCAGACTGCAAGCCACTGGATTCCCATGGGGTGATAGGGTAGGTGTGCAAGGTGTTAATGGCAATAGTTTCTGTCCTTATTAATCCATTGGTGTGAATACTGGCAGGATGCTGCTTACAGCTAGGGGCACACCTGCATGGGACACCTCTTCAGCATGTTGCATTCTGTGGGTATTGCTATACAGAAGTGGGGGTCATATTGTACTCATTCCCAACAGAAGGGATATGACCTGTGATGAACCTTTGGCTGATGGTGGGGCAAGGTGAGTGCATGTGTGCTATGTAAGCTTCTTGCAGCTGACTCACAGATATACGTGGTGCATTCCCCTTATGCTGGCTTGTGCAGGGACATCAGCGGTTTCTCAGTACTTCATAACTGTGCCTTTTGTAGCCTGCCAATGTTTGGCCAGACTACATCAGTATTTCATACTACACAGGCAACTAATGTGCTGCTAACCTGTATGTGCAATTCCAAAGGTGTGTCCATTTAACAGTAACATTTTATACACTCTGCCTAGGGTACTTCTACCTGTGTACTGTGTGTATGTCTGGGCTCACATTCATGCCATGTCGATCTTTCAGATGGTGACAGATATTATATCCGAACAATTTGTTTGGATTACTGCTGGATTGGGACTTGCTGGGATGCATTGTGTTTGGCACTGCAGTTGTTAGAACATGGCCTTGTCATCAACAGTGCTGGCCATAGGCCACCGGGACACAACCCTCCATACCTACATGCTGACCACTTTCACACAATATACAACACACAACAACCTAACACACAGAGCCGTGCATATTGTACATGTGCAACAATCTATCCTGCTAATTTGGCCAGTTCAGAGGTAATCTGTCATCCACTGTTATTATACCCACACGTAAACGTTACTACATTTCTCCATAGGATTGTGGGAGGGGCACACCTGACAACTGTAAGCATTTGCTATGACTGTACTGGTATTTCAGGTACTCTGTTAGCTTTAATTTCATTCTGTATTCTGACCTATCATGCATACTAGAGGCATATCAGTGTAGTACAGATCTTAGGTTTTATTGACCTACATTTCAGTTTCAGACTTCTTACCCTTCAGAACTAACATCCAACTGCCTGACCTGTTGTAATCTGTCTGTGTAGGTCTGGAGGGGGGCTGTTCTTCATTGCCATCACTTGGAGGCTTTAGCACAGCCTTTCTTTGTGGTCATCTTCACCTGTTTGGCTGGCTGAGACTGTTGTTGGGTATGTGAGCCTCACTGACATGTATGTGTGTGTCCTATGGACACACATTTGGCCCACCACATGTACTGCAGTGGGATTTGTCACCTTGTCTAGTACTGCCTACTATGTTGACACTAATATTTGTTATGGATTTCATGCTGCCCATATAGATGTCTACTATCTGTTGCCATCCCATTCATCCACCCAGTTCCCTTGCATGCTCACATCCGTACCATAGATACAAGTAGCAGAACATACTACTCCATTCAGCAATTGATAGGGAGTGTGACTTACATTGTGGCTGTGCCAGTATTGAGGATGGTGCTGGAGGGCTTACTATGTCGGATGCACATAGTGCACTCCCTATACATGGTTAAGCACAGGTAGTGTCATGTTTGGCATCCCTTTTACTGTATGTGCGAGTCAGAGAGAGGTGTCATTCCCTGGGTTCCTACCATGTCAGTGTATGTGCTATGCATTGCCTCTTTGCCAACACCTGGGCATACTGGGCGCACCTCCTTCTGCCTACAGGGGCAGGCTCAGGTTGTTCCTCCTCCAAGTCACTCTGTGCCTGTGCTGGCCTTGGCAATAGTGGGATGCTGTGTGGCCCTGCCTGTGCTGTTCCTGCTGCAGCTGTTTCCACAGGATCATAATGTGTAGCATGGCACATAGAATGACAATTTGGGTACATGTAGATGGATAATACTGCAAGGCTCCACCGGATATGTCTAAGCACCAGAACCATGACATCAGCATCCCAAACACGTGCTCTATTATGATTCTTGTTTGTGCGTGTGCCTCATGATGGAGTTATTGTTTGGGTGTGTGTGAATTTCTGATGGGTGTCATCAGCCACCGCTCCAGTGCGTAACCAGCATCCCCCACTAAGTGGCCATATGGGATGTCCCCATTGGCAAATCTCTGGTACAGCTGCATCATATGCCAGATGTGGCCATCGTGATAGCTTCCAGGGCTGACAGCACACACTTTCGCACACGACCTGGCAGTTGATGGAGCGGAAGCCCTTGTGATTTATGTAGACACTACCCCGCTCACCAGGTGGTGCTTTGATGTGTATGTGCGTGCAGTCTATAGCACCCACTACCTCAGGGTATTCTTCTATTTGATGGAAGAGACACATATTGCTGGTCAACACCTCATGGGTGTTGTGGAAATATATGTGCTCACCGGCATGTGCTGACATGGCATCCAGGAACTGGTGGAGTACCCTCGATGCTAATGCCTGTGAAATCCCCATGATATCCCCAGTTGGCCTTTGGAAGATACCACTGGCTAGTACTCTTAACCCTACACATACCTTGGTATCCACTAGGATGGGTTCCCCTCTGTTGTTTCTGTGTGTGAGGCATGGCCGGCACAGCTCAACAATTTGCTGTAGGAAGCCCCTGTCCACCCTGTAGCGCTCCACTATCTCCAGCTCATGTAGCCCCTGGTAGGTTACCCTGGGTCTGTACACTCTTCTCCTTCTCCTCACTGGGGTTGGTCATCAGCATTCTCATCCTCACCACCCTCAGCCTCTTCCACATATTGACTTATGAGAGCGAAAGCAGCTTCCTATCATTTTGTTGGTTTTGTTAGGTAAAATTTCCCCGTTTGTGAACACTGGTGGTGTAGAGTTTGTGGGAAAAAACAGAGGGAAAGGTGTTTGCATAGTTTATAGTAGTGTGCTGGGCTGGGCTGCTGCCTGTGTAATTGACTGATTCTGATACATTTCACCTGCCAGCTATGCTAGTTCTCCTTGATTACCTTCCTACTGCTGTTTTCTCTTCCTATTGCCTTCCTGTTTAATCCCCGAGGGTGCCGCGCATACCCAGTGCTCAGATGTGAATGGAGCTTCTATTTCCTGGTTTATTTACTTTTGTTTAAAACCCAGTGTGCAGTGCGGTCACCTGTTTAGGCAATGTAAATACTGCTAGGCAGCTTCAGACACAAATCCTTCCTTAGCTGTGCTTAGCTAAGGGCAAACATGGGCCACAGCGCTACAATAAGCTTACAGCATGCATGACACACACCCTTATGAAGTAATCTAGCTCTTAGGCTTACACGGTGGTATTACTGCACCTACACGGCTGGGTGCAAGCTAGCGCTGAGGGGAAATCTGTGATTCAGTATCATTGCCCTCATTTGCATAGGATTGACTGTTAATGCATGTTTACAAAACCGACACTCATCCTTCCTCCTTAGCAATTACTATTCCATGGTCTTGTTGTCTTTTGCATGCCATTGACTGTTATGGCAAAATTATGATTTTGGTTTAAAAGCTTATTTCCAGCATTTGTTAATATTTTCCAACCAATCCCATTTGCCCTATGCTTAAACAGCCAAAATCGGCCATAAAAAAGTTATTTTTTATAATTTTGTAACTAATTTTCATGCCTATGGCCATACATCTGGCCTTTGGCATGCCTAGTCCTTCTAATACATGCATTGTTACAAGCTGTCATGTCTCCATTTTGTAGTTTGCAGAAATGTATTCAGCTACTGGCTGAATACATTTCTGCAGTCTACACTATTCCTGCACAGACGCCTGCTTGCTTCCTGGATCGCTAGTTCACCTCATTTGCATGGTTTTCACCAGCAAATGAGGAAATTAGCATACAGGGGCTGTGTCTGTGCAGGAATAGTGCAGGAGCGCTCGTGCATGTCCCGGGAGCTCCTTCCTGGATCGCATGTCAGCCATATTGCCTGCAGCAGCTCTTGCACTATTCCTGCATGCCGTGCAGAGCTTGCTCAATCCTGGGGAATGTATTTCTTTTACTTTTCACAAAGCACATCTTTATACAAACATACCACTACATTAATTCTAACATATGCCCCTCTAAACATTTATTAAACAATAACAAAAATTTCTCATGAAGTACTTAAAACTCATGTAATTACATGCATTATCCAGTTCTCCTTCTCCAATACTATAGCATGAATAAATTCATACTATGCTGATGGGCACAGTATACTTAACACATAACTAAAGCTTTAAGGGATGGATATGTCTGTTTCTTTGCTGTTAGCACGGAATGATATTGCTTAAAACTGTGCCACTGTGTAACTGGCTGGAAATGATACCATGAGAAATGTGAGAGTGACATAACACTATTGTGCATGTGAGTGTCTGTATGTGTGTCGATGTAGATGTATGCATGTTTGTGCATTGCCATGTATATATTTGTATAGCACTTTATACACGTTATTACATTCCTGTTCAGACTAGTGCATATTCTTAGTTTGCAGATGCAGTACAGTTATCCCACAAAAGACAGCCTTATATAATTTTTGATAAGGTGTACTACATCTATGCTGAACATTCATAAATTATTCAGTGCTCATATAAGTAAAACTTCATACAAGCAAATAAGTATCTGTTACTTGATGCAATCTTATTAGGAGATATCATTCTCTTTAAAGGTGTTACAATCCTGGTTTCATTTTTCATGCAGATATCATGTTTTAACCCATTTCTCCCTGCTGTCAAACATCAGTTCCCTAACAGTGCTATTTAGGTAGACATCATTTTTTTCTCTTAATTGTATCATTCACTGCCTTGGCAGTAGCATTGAACAAATGATGTCCTAACAGTGCTGGACCAGTAACTTGAGAATGTTTCTGCATATGTGCCCTATCACCTGACTACAACATGCTGCTTACCATGTACTGAGTCTGCACCTTTTATGTTTCCTATCATACAGACGGCATGGGAATAGATAGGCATTCATTTGTGCTTTATGAAACTGCCTAATAGAACAACTTTTTTTTCTCTAAAAATGTGTGCTTTTAAACACAGCAGCTAATTTGTTTGGCTTGATGAAGACTATACCTTATGCTTATGGTGTTATATTCATTTATATGACTAATAACAGACATGGATTAGGTGTATGTGTGCGTGTTTGTCTCCGCGCGTGTGTGTTTATATATATATATATATATATATATATATATAT